>NC_083618.1:12197587-12325087 GCF_963584025.1 Labrus mixtus | reverse complement strand
AGAATGACTCACTGGCCTGGCTGTGACACGATTCCTCCTTCGCTCTCATCTTGGCTCGATGCCCCCACCCGCTAGTGTCACGACTGCACACATCCAACTAGCTTTTACAGCCATTTAAAGGTTAACCTCCTCTGGGTGTAGATGACACTGAGCACAACAATGATGCTATTTACAAGCCTGTTGCAGTTTACTGAGGGGGGTGGCTGACACAAGCATACGTGACATTCATTTTACAAGTTGATATGTTTATACGCTTTTTTTCTCTGACCCATAATGAAGGTAATCTGGACAAACAGTTGTAGAACGTAACACAATCTTAATGTGGAACAATTAGAGTATATAACTGTGTATTGGATCTAAAACATATTTAAAAAAGGGACACATAAAATTAAGGAATACAGATTAATATAAGGGACACATAACATTAAGGAATAAAGATTAATATTTAAGGATTTGATCATTTTCTATCAACATGACTACCTTGAATGTTTCTTGATGTTAGTATTTACACTTAATCTATGCATTGGTTATCTCCACAACCATCAATCCTAAACTCAGTCATAAACAAGGCAGGCCAATAATGTCGGTGTAGGACGTTTGCAATCCCTTAATGACGTCTATATCTAAATGTTCTGCCAAAATCCATCCATTGTTCTTCACTTTACAAAATCCTATGTCTGGTGTAATTGATCAGCAGTAAACATTTATATAAATAAATGGATCAAATGACTAAGGCCTTTGCTGTATCCATTTTTGGTTTACCTGATGTACAGAAGGATTCAGATATAATGTCTGGACAGCAAAACACTAGATCAAAGTTACCATTATGAAGAAGCTTTGGAATACAACTCTAATTGTATCTCTGTAGATCAAACTCAGTATCGATGCTTTAATTGGCTGCCTTCCACCAGCATGTCAGCAAATTTCCCAACTCACAGCATTGATTTTGTCAAGAGGCTACTAGTGGCTGCTCAATGCTCACATTTTTAGGGAGAAGCAAGATAGTGCACTGAATAGCACACTATTTACACTTTTATTTCCCTCTTAGATATCTGTTGCTGAATCAAGAATTATTATCCGACTCTTCCATTTCCCTAAAATAAATGGAGTATTTAACCATTTTAACAGTCTTACAAACTGTTCAGCGCTATTCCCATTATCAGTATTCTAGCAGGACTGTTTTGATTAACAATACAAAAACACACAAGCTCCCAAGCAGCCAATAGAAGGACAAAAAAATGAGCAATTACATGAGAAAAAGCAGTGCTGCTTAACGGAGCCGGATATTTTCTTCAACTGTGGTGGTGACCAAAACAGAGCAATAATAACAAGGAATGTTTTGTAACACTGAATTCAAGACTGTAGCCATTCTTGCAAGCCATGTGTTGCTGTAATTTTCATTACCCCATAAAAAAAAGTTAAATGAAGGACAAACTTTACTTCTCTTAGGTTGTTGCCACTTGAGCTGAAAAAAATATATATATTCCTGAAGATGGAACCATTTCCTACCTTGATCAGGTTCTGCCTCGGTGCATGTTTTGACAGAGAGGGTAAATGAATCTGAGATGCTCAAGTAGAGTCGTTTGTTTCTTCTAGTACATTTCCCTCTGTCAGCAGGTTGTTATTAACTGCCTCCCTTTTTTTTTTAACAGAGCCTGAAATCAAGCCTTTCTCCATCCTCCCTTTATTGACCTGATGATAGTGTCAGTCTTTGAATTGTTTCGCATCCTCAGACTTACAGGCACAATATCTAGATTAGCTGACTCATTCACTGCATGCAGATTATAATTGCAGCCCCCAACCCTGTTTTAATGCAGAGTGGAAAGCCATGGAGGTATTTTACATGGCTAGATACAGTACAGTATGTTATTGCCGGGAGTGGAAAAGTAGGTCATGTGTCTCACAGGGAGCCATGGAGCTCTTGTGCTTTCCTCTGCAGAGTAGGATGCTTTCTGCACTCTGACTGCACAGCCAATGCTAACAGAGCTTAATCCTGTGTTCTGTGTGTTGCACACAACACACTGATGTGACCTGAATGCTTAATATATACCCCATAGATCTATACTCAAAATTGCTCACAGGCATCTTGTAGCCACTGCTTAAAAAAAAAAAAAATCAATGAAGCAAATGAAGCAGAACATTATGCGACAGACAGATAAAAAGAGAGCAGATTGTTAGCAAACCTATAAAATCCTTTTTATAGGACAGCTTAAATCATTTGATTCCCTTCTGCAGCTACAACGTGTACCAATAAAAGCAAAGCAGAAACAGGTGTAGATCTTTAAAGACTCGTGTCTAGTGCAGTCTGGGGGGAAAGGGATCTGGAAGAAACAACAGAAGACAATGAAAAGCTTGTTGATGCAAAGAAATCAACAAGAGCACCCAGAGAACACCAGGCAAACATTTGCAGTGCAATCAATCTCCTAAATGGGAGAGAGCACTGAGCGTATATTAGGAGTATAACTAAGTCACACATCTCTTAATAACAGAAGCAAAGGGCCCTTTAATTCTAACACACAATCATCAACCATCCTGTTTTAAATGAATGCTTACTTAAGCGCTGTTTTGGCGTCAGCAGCACTGTTCTCTGTTGCTTAATCCCTGTCCAACTACCTTCTGGGTTACAAATGACCTCTCATCCTTCTAAGTTAACATTACACTTGTTGTGCCACAAGACGTCATTCTATTTAGAATCCAATTCTTTCTGCATGCCCCGCTTGGCTGTGCAAAAAAACAATCTAAATGTGTTATTTCATTTCAGAGAAGCCCTACCGATGATCTAAGCTCTCCGAAAAAGTTGTTATTCAGTATATCAGGGATACAAACTCTGAGATAAAACTTTACTAGTCTCATCACAGATGTCTTTCTGCATCACATTAGATACATTTCAAGGTTTTTTTTACTTTGATAATAAAAGGGTTGTGAATCTAGCACTATCCTAATTCTTTACTTGTGAATTTATTTTAAAAAAATACTTTTTTTCTTAGCCAGGTTTAATCTTTTTATTTTATTTCACACTTTCAGCTTGCACTGATGTACCTTAATCACTTCAGTTTTATATCTGCTACTGATTCCTAACCAGCCATAAAACTGTCATAAGATTTGATGATGTTTTAAGAGAGTCCCTTTGGGCTAAATCACACACATTTCTGTTAATAGTATGAAAAGCAGGGAGACTGTGTAAAAGACTCAGCAGAAATGGAGCAGGAATATGATTAAACATGAATTAGCAAGGACCACACCATCAAGGGAATGCAATCTGACAATTACTTATTAATGATATTGGAATGACGATTCTGAATCAGGTGATGCAGAAGGTTTAGTTGTGGTCCGTTTGGGGAAGCTTCTCAGTAGAGATGCACGATCCACTTTTTTTTCGCTTCATATACAAACAGGAAGCAGCAACAACTGTGAGGTTTTCAAATTAAATCTTTTAAACTGAAGTGTAAGAACGGAACTTTTTAACATATAGAGGGAGCTGTTCCATCTCTTGTCTGAACATCGTCATCGAGACAATTTGTGGGCACTGCTTACAGTTCAGTCTGAATGTCTTCAGAGTGAGACTGTCACCGATCAAAAAACATGTTTAACGTGCCCAACCATCTTTTTAGATCAGGTCAGTCAGACATCCAATACGTAAATTACATCACTATCGGACCCGCTACTGATATTGGATCAGATCGGCCCCGTCTCTATTTCCCAGTGTAAGCCCTATACAGAAAGAAGAAAAGAAAGAAAACGGGTTGGGGGGAGGGTTGTACATTGTGCAACTAAAGGGGAGGAGGAGGGTTTGGGTTGAATTTATGGAATTGCCAGAAAGGTGCGGTTGAGGTGTGGTCCTGCTCCTGAAGCTTTATAGCATCACTTAAATGAGTCGCCAGTCAGTCCTGTAAGATTAGCCATAAGCTAGGGTCGGACATTATTTGAAATGTATCGATGATGTCAAATGATATGATTGCAAATATGATCCCTATGTGTTCCATCCAATAAACATTCTTTGATAAAAATAAGCAGTCTTTTTACAAATTCCTTACTTTGTTAAAAAAATAAGTTTGCTCAAATACATTAAAGTTTACCTTTCTTTTAGTTAAACTAGGAACTATCTGACCAAAGATTTAGCAACAAGACGACACATTTTACAAGACCTTTAAGCCGACTTTAGGTGTTTGACCCTGTTATATTGAAAAATGCACTTTTGCAATTACAACAACAAGCTGTGTTATTGATAAGTATTAGAATGTTATCATATCATGAAGTCCCTTTCCTTTTATTTTTTTTGATAGTTCCTCTTGGCAAGTCACAGTCATGAATGGTGTCATGGCCGAGGTGTGACCTTCCACAGGTTGGATCTAGTCATTATCTAAATCCTCGGCTCAGACAGCAGGTAGCAGAGTGGTATTTTACATTTTATTATGGACTTCTGGTGCAGGTTCCTTTTTGTCTTTTTCTACACGTCATGAATCAGGCAGTGACACTTGCGGTACAAGGGACTGAATAATGCTTAATGTGTGGTATTTAGTAGTAGTAGATTAAAAAAATAGGCATGGATTATATTTGATGATAATAACACCTCAGTTAATTATCAAAATTGTAAATCAATAAAATCAATCTTAGCCTTAATAATAGCATTTAAAATACTATATTTTCAATATAAAAAACTAACTTGAGTAATTACTGCAAATCCAATCAAAGTTCACCTTGGCTTGCATTATTTATTTTATTTTTGCTTTAACACTTTTTGTTTATCTTAAATACTATTTGGTAATGTATAATTTGATAACTGTGTTATTTCTCCCATCATTTACACAATGGGTCTTTGAGGTCACATGGGTCATTTACAACAAAATCAATATGCACTCAGCCTTGCAACAGACCTTATCAATTACACTAATCAAGTGAATGCATATTGATCACCGATAACAACTCTTGACATGCATGTTGACATTCAGATTGCTCAGCTCAATCTTCTGCAGAAGCAACTTGACTCCTTTATCATCATTTATCTCCCCCCCCTCCTCATATTAAAAGCAGCAATGTTTATTCTTTTGCTAACTTTTTCTCTCAACTGTCTCTCTTGTGAGACGTGTAAACAGTGACATGCATATTGACATGAGAAGATGCATACTTCTGTACACTGTAACATGCAGGTTTACATTTTTTTTGAGGAAATGTAAATGCATACAATACATTGCAAATGAAGTAAATGGAAATTCTAATTAATACCCATTCCTTTCCTGCCAAGATTTGGCAGATCCACTTTTATGAAAAGACGCAGAAGCTTCCCACATGCTGATGGGAAATCAAACATAAAACATAAAAGATAAACATAAAACTCTCCAATGCAAGGTGGTTATCCATCCATTAACAATGGCCTATCCATCCATAACAGGTGGTCTTTGCCTGGCAGTCATTCTGCTCACTCTCTCTTCTCCCTGTTTCTGTGTACTGTCGTGTCAGCTTCTACTCTATGCACTCAGAAAACAGATGAGAAGTCAGGAGTGTTGGGCAGTTACTGCAGTGCTACAGGGACCTCGTCAAATCATCCTGCATTCTGTGTATTCTGCATCCTGCAAACCGGATTGTAAGGGAAGGTTTGGGCTTGTTTACCTGTATTGAAAAAATGGCAGCAAAGGCAGATGTGCCTGTGCTTTTTCTAATACAATTTCCTGTTCTTTTTCTGAAATGCTCAAATTGAATCATACAAAGTCTTGCATACAAATGAGGCTGTATAGAAGCCTTAACCACAGAGCTTGATTTACATGAGCTTTACACAATGACGAAAAACAATGGGTAAACAGCTAGCCTAGCTAAAGCCAACCCCCTTTTACAACATTTAAAAATTAAAACGCACTTTTTCTTATTTTTAAATCACTGTGTTCATAAAGCTTACTGATTTATTCAGGAAAACCAGACTGCAACTTCATTACTTCCCCTTTAACCTGTCCATTTAAGTAGAAAGCCATGCTTCTTGTGTGGCTCAATCTCATCTGAACTGCATCTGGTGATGTTGGAGATCAATTAGCAATTTACAGGATTGATGAGTTGTTACACAAGAGCACCCATGTTGCTATACTGTTACCCAAATGAATTAACAATACATCAGACATATGGGCTCTATGGCCCACCAATGAGCTTCATGGCAAATTAAGTGTTACGCTGGTATCATGATGACATATGTAAAGAAAATAAGCAGAAGACAAAGAAAAGCAACATCATGTAAAAGCAAAGGTTAAAAAAAACAAAATCAAGGGTATGAGGCTGTGTAAATCAAGCTCATATAACTATAACAACCCTATTGGCTGAAAGCGACTTTCATCTTTCATATCATTACCTAAATGTTTGTTGATGATGACAATACAATCTGTTACAGCAGTTTAGAACATTACACCTGATTGTTTTGACTTGTTTTGTTGCAGTTAAAAAAATGTGTCTATGAAATGAAAACATTTCAAATACTTCATCTTAGCCTCACATGCCAATTTAGGGTGACTTTTCAAATTGGTTCGTGACATTCTTGAGTTTGGAAATGGCAAAAAATGGCATTAATAATTGAGACAATTGTTCAATAACCTGAATAATATCTAGAGAAGACATAATGAGATGGAGATGGCCTGTGGTGGCAAGACATTTTAAACATAAACATAACGTACCCGAGTTGTATAAGCTTTAAGATTATTGTTCCTTTTTTTTTTTTTTTTTACAAGATTCAACTTTCTATCTCCTGGAAATCTCTATTAAATTGAATGTATAAATCTTTGCCTATAGACTTTTTTTTACAACAAGAAAAGTGTTTTTTGTATGTGTTCATAATGCATGACATCATTTTGAGTAACGCTTGACAGAGGCCCAAGTCTGATCAGTAAATCACCCACATGTGTTGCCTACTCTGTGTTCCCTTTTGTATATTAGAATATGATGGTAAAAAATAAAATTGATCAGAGAAAGCATGTTGGTGCCTGGGGCTTTTGCTGAATGAAGAGTTTCAAACATGTAATGAAGGTATCATTCAGACGGGATGTAACCATGGCAACCAGGCAGAGAGGAAGGGCGATAAAAAATTTGTGAAGCAGAATCACTGAGATTTTTCACTTTTAACTTTTTCAACAAAATTCTACAATATATACGTATAACCATAAAAAAAACTTTGTCGGAGGACTTTCCTGTGAAAAGACTATAACTAGGATAAGATTTAAAAGGGTTTATAATGAGCATAAAGCATCAATTTAATCATGTTAGAAGATTATTTGCATACCTTTAATCTAAAACACATGTTCCTCAGTACCTCTGTAATTGATGCAATGCAATCCCTGCCTTTACACAGCACATCACATATTCCATTGACTTGTATTTATTCTCGTGCTAACATCACTGAGACTTTTGAATGAGCTCACAGACTCAGGAGTATTACTGCCCCTTTCCTACCCTTTGTTTCTTCTCACAACACTGTTTGACTGTGTCATTGTTGTGCCTTTTTATTTGCCTTCATAGATCCTTAGTGGCATTCCTGTGATCCATTCACATGTTAAAGAGTAAAAGCTGTTAAGAGAGTATTTCTCACACAGTTTAAAAGGTTTTCATCGGATTGACAGTACTATATAAACTGGGTCTGTGAAGATATGCTGATTAACTTAAAGAGCCCATATTATGCCCTTTTTGGGGTCCGTATATTTAATCTATGTACCTACTTTTGTACGTTCACAATAGCTGAAGTTCGAAAAAAGTGTCTGTTTTCATGTACTGCTCCTCCTTGCTCCCTCTACGCTCTGAGTCTGTCAGCTACATTCTGTTGAGCCCACACTGTTAGACCCCATGTGGGCCAAGTCTGCTCTGATTGGTCTGCCGATCCGCTCTGTCGTTATTGCTCAGTTGCTCAGCACGCTTCTCGGAAATTTCAACATGAGCTGCAGGGCTTGCCACAACGAGCCAATGGACTTAGATCAGTGATCTCACACTGACAATGACGTCGGACTGACAAATTTTTATCGAGGGGGGCTAGAACCGAGCGTTACATGCAGCTAATGCTACAGCTAACAGGAGGAGGTAGGAGAAGCCGCGTTTCCGCGGACTTTGAATTTTTGCACATAGATGTGCCTAAACATGCACAGGACACTTGGAAAACACACTAAAGAGCATATAAAACCAGAAAAAGCATAATATGGGACCTTTAATGAGGAAACTGTCTTTAAACTTTATTACAACATAATGCTGATGATTATGGTTTGTACTTTTGCAGTACAGCACACCAATGCAAAGCCTTAGGTCAGTGCTGTGATATGAATGTGGTCAAACTATTGTATATTTTATGAATGCCTGAATTTATGGAGGTGGAGTTGATGGCAATGCCAATAAACAACTGGAAGTAAGATCAATAAATGTGATCTAGACTATTTGAATACAGAGCTCTACCTTGATGCACACTGCACCAGGGGCTAATGAAATGCACTGAATGTACAGCATCCACACATTGAAACAGCAAAGCCACCATGTAAATACACGACCAGATGGTAGATTTTCAAAACCTTCAGCAGCAGATGATGGTGGTGTAAGCTAACTGCTCTTTAAAACATGTCGACAGAGATGGAGAGAGCAAGCTGCTGCCACAATGAAGCTGCCAAGTTTCTACAAGTCTAAAAACAGACAAATGCCAAGTACCTCTTCAAACAGCAGGTGCTCTGAGGTGAGGTGGCAACACTCCACACTCAGTGCTTATTGTGTCTCAATTAAACTTTAATTTCAGGTGCAAGGTGTGTGTGTGATGTTTGTATCCACCACTGCAGTCGCCATAGGGCTTCCTATGAACAGTTCCTTTGAACTGAATATCGGTTTGCATAAGTCCAATAAGCCAGAAAGGTTACTGTTGCTACAACTGTTAAGGCTCATTTTTATGTCAAAATGTTTTAGGAAATTCTAACCAAACAAAGTTGGGCCGCGACCAAAGAGTGCTTCTCTACCACTGGTCTTAATTTATGTACAATTTAATTCAATTGGAATGAATGATTTGTGACCTGGAACACAGGTGTTAATGATGACCCTCATCACTGGAACCGACGCCTCATTAACTAAATGAGCTCCACCTGTGTTTCCCTGGATGATGGTGCTTTCAGCTGCGCACACTACGTCACATCTGCCTCCGATTAACAGCAATGTATGTGATTCTAATTTTCTGCATAAAATAGGAATTATATATAGTAGTGGTCATACCTTGATGATATTATCTGGCTCATTCAGCAGTGATTGATTAGATAGGTCTCCCTCCAGACCAGTCCGGCTGTCAGGAAATGAGACAACCCAAAAAACCGGAGGGAGACAATTTTTGTTTCCCTCTGCTGGAGTCGTCGGTTGCACCACTGAACTAATTTATGTTACAACATCTACAGGATTGTTTGTGGAAAGGTTAATATCAATTCTGATTGCCCTGACATTTTGAGTGTCCCATTCCACTTAATGAATTATGACATTTTACCAAATGAAATAATCAACCTACCCCTGATAATCAACATAGCCAGTACTTCTAGATAAAAACGTGATCATTGTTTTTAAAAGGGATTGATAGAGAAAATATTTATCTGTGACGGTGAGGTGGATGTATTTGCAGTTCAAAATGCTTCACATGCAAGCTGAGAGTATGACAAAACTAAAGTAGACTATAATATCTTTAACAGTTTAGAAACAAGAGGACATAAGATACGATAGAATTAAACACGATGATTCTAATACATCAATACAGTAAAATAACAGTCATAAAATCATTAATATGAAGTTAGAGCAACTTTAGAAATGTGAAAATTTACAAAGGCTCTCAGGATGTCACAGCAGCTAAATGCTGCCTCGCCTTGAGGTGCCTTTTGTTTCATAACCTGCAATATTCTGATTAAGGTCATCATTTATTGCCAAGGTTTGTGTATTCTTTTGGCTGAATTAGACAACACGGTAAGAATGGTAGATGGGCTCTTTGTAGTTTATCTGCAGTATATTTTAGTTTTATGAAGCAGACCTTGACATCTGTAACATCTCCCTATAGTGTGAGTCTGATTCCCTTACCATGGAGGTTGTCTTTTCCTATCCTTTAATTGACTTCTTTTCTTGACCCTGTGATTTTTTTCATCTAGGTCAAGGACAGTGAACATGCAGGAAAAGACTAAGCGGGGAATTTTGGGGAATTTTTAAAAGGACCGCAGGTTTTACACCTGCTTTTACCCCGTGGTTGTGGTTACCACTCGGCTGGCAATAGGTGAATGAATGCGCCAATTTATTGTTCGACATCTGCTTGATACAAAGTCAACAAACATCCATATCTCATAACAACAGTATAGTGAAACAGGAATACGTTAGAACACTTCTTTTCAGATGCTTTGATATTGGGACTGTCCGCTCAGGACAGCTAGCTAGCTAGTGTCCGCAATCTTTGTAGCAGACAACAAAAGTTAACAGTTGGGACAATAAGGCCTCAGATGTTAAAGCTAATAGTGTTTTGTTGTTGTTGAGTGAAAGCTGCAAACAACATTCAAGCAGTCTGTTATATCTCTACACTTTAAATTCTCTCAAATGCATCATGGCCTTGTACCCAAACAAAAACTTTGTTTTTGCAAGACCAATTAAGCGGTCACCATCATACAGAGAAAAATAGAGTCCATACTATACATCAAACAGACATGATATCAATTGTTATGTGAGTGGACTGATGTCGATACACCTAACATCTTGATGAGTCTTGGTCGTAACGAGTCTTGTCCTCTTTCTGAGGCACTCTTTCTCCCTTCCCATACTGTTTGAAAAGGAAGAGCGAGGAAAATAAATTGCAAAAATTATAAATGGGACTACTAATGGAAATCAGGTTGCTGGTCATCTTCACGACACAGAAGATGATGACTGAGAGTGGTCTGTCATATTTGTGAGCTTTATGAAATTGTAAGTAAGAACTTCAAAGACTGCAGGAATCTGCTGGATTGCAACTGAAAGGTATCACAAAGAAAGCACATTTATTTTCCCTTACTGTGGCAACAGAATACAATATTTTCTAACTCACTGCAAAAATCCTATTAAGGCCTGCAGGCTTTTTCTTAATTCACTCTCCACACACATACCAGCACTGAGGATAAACTATGAAAATAGAGCAAAGAAGTTAAACATCAGTATGAATTAAATTTCACAGTATATCTATATAAATATCTCTGCTCTCAAACTATTGGCTAAACAATACCAAACCCTGCCAACCAATGGGTTTAAGCATTAATTATGACGTATTATTCCATCTCTCTCTCTCACATCTTCTCCTCCAACTTTTCTTTATCATAATATCGTTATTTTTTATCATCAACAGAACTTCAGAATCCAGACATTCAAAAACAATCTATAATTTGCTTTGAACACCTGTGGCTGAGATGGAAAATTCAAAGGGATAATGAAGCAACATGTGGAGTGCAACAGACAGACTTGTCAAATAAGTGATGAATAACTTGAAGCACTTAACTTAAACGTGCAAGGAGAAGCTTCTGCTCTATGACAAGCATGAAAACATCTAATCTATGTAAGAGCATTAGGATCATGGAATGCTCCCCAATTCAACAAAGAAGAATGCAATATTGTTTTCTATAGTGTTTCTCCATTTGGAGTTTGATTTGATACATATTATTATTGGTTTGCCCTTTTCTTAAACAATATCTTATTGGAATAACAGTAATATAAAAGGACACCAGCTATTTATCTCAACTAACAAACGCCAAGGCATTCCCTAAGACTCATGGGAGCTGTTTGCTTATGGAGTCTTAAATGTCACTGAAGATGTCTGAATAAAGGTTACACCTCTATGCTGCTACAAAAATAATCTTTACCAGGGGATTTACTCGACATTGTTGACATGTCTTGTCTTTACACAGAACAACTCATTATTCCTGTTGTGAAATCTTTAAAGATACACAATCAAAATCAAAGAGAAAAGATTTGCTTTCCCAAATGGGACAGTAGTCAGGATACATTTCTTGCTTCTTCAGCAGATAACTAAATGTGCATTTATTGAGGACTTGGTGGTTTTCAGCAGAGACATGACTAACAGAACATAAGTATACTGTTTCAGTTTGTGGGTGTCTTCTCTGGAAGGACAGTCTTACTCTGATCCCTCCTCTCTGTCATGAGCAGTGAGTCACATCTGTGCAGCACTATTATTACCGTCCTCCGCTGGGGAGTTAAAGATGAGCTGCTACGGAGGCTTATTTAAGGCTGGTTAAAAAAAAAAAATAGCGTTGAAATGAAATATGTATCCTCACTTAATCTTGGGTCAAAATTTGTAACAGGAAAGTTGAAAGAGCCTCACTGGGAAGTATCTTCAAGATTTGTGAAATCCCCACCTCTCACAACTGTTAAAAAATAAGATACGATACATGTGAAGCTATACTGCATTTTTCATATTCAGACACAGACATGTTTTTTGGAAAGCCCATTTTAAAGCAAAAGATCTCTGAATTTCAGGTATTTTCACTGTCCTTTTGACCAAATTAATATTGTGAAATACTGATGTTTCACACTCCTTCATCATTACACGATTACAAGTATATCAGTGTGTCTGTGTGCCAAGCACTAATGACCCTCACTTCCTTCGATGTTGCATCACTTATTTATGCAACACGAGTTTTGGTTCCTGGTTGGAGCTCTAATGAAGATGTGCCGTCCAGTCAGTCGGACGGTTACACAGCGAGCTTCAGTATATGGTGCAACACAGTGTAATCACTGTTTTTGTACAACACTATGATGTCAGTGAAGAGTTATTGTCCTGTTCAGTTCTTTTTAGCCCATTGATAAAATATGAATTAAAGTATGAGAGCAGACGATAGGAGGCACGTTACAGCTCTTTATGTCTGCAAACAGCTCAAAGAAAAGCTTGTCAACTTCTTTCTCCTCCACATAATTTGATTCAGTCCATGCTAGTGCCATGGTCTTCCCTGGCACCCATGTGGGAAACAGAAACTAAGAAGTTATTATCTGGCAACATTATCAGGCTGTGCCAGAACTCTGCTTCAACATTGTTTCCAACTACAGAATTTTTCTTTAAAAAAAGGGAACAGGCCTTTTAAGTTCCCCTCAGAAACTCGTGATGAAAAAAAAAACCGACAGGCGAGCACTTGGCTGGATGCTGTAAACCCATTAGAATTTTTGCTCCTCTTTTACGCTTCAGTGACCACCATCAAGCAACAGTCTTATCTCTGTCAGAACAAGTTGCTCATACACAAACATGAGTAATACAAGCATTATGTTGTCTTCATGCCGTCAGCTCAACCTTAGAGTCAACAAACAAGCGCTTCTGACAGCTGATTTGTAAAAACTTGACACAGACCGTTTCAACTAAAAGGATAATGTGGTCTAAGTCAACTGTGGGATTCTCAAAGAATCTTCAGACAACAGATTTCTGTTGTTGTTGCCTCTGCTTTATTCCTGTTGTTCAAATAATGTCTTCCAGTATCACCAAAAGTTCTGTAATTGATTCATTATAGAAGCAATTACAGAACTGTAGATGCTTCTCTCAACCGGAAGTTGGGGGTTCGATCCCCAGCTCCTGCATCCACATGTATAGCGATTTTACACCGCATGTTACACCTATCCATTCACACCCATTTACACACTGATGGTAGAGTCTGCTTTGTAAAGTGTCCATCAGAATTAAGTATCCCAATCATACACATTCATATCAGTGGGAGCGGTTAAGTGTCATGCCCAAGGACACATCAGACATTTGGCTGCGGATGGAGCCCCCACCTTCTGGTTTAGAGATGACTGACTCTCACTGAGCCATAGCCACCCCCTAATTTTGAGTTCTCCTAGTTGGAAAAGTACATACATTTCTAACAACATTAACCATGAATGTATTTAATTCACGTGTCTCAGTAAGCTGTGACAGTGAACTCAGCCACGATTCTATTCATTATTTACACATATGCTAGCCTTACAGTCACACAGATCTGAAGCTCATGTTTTATTTGCTCCTCCGTGAGTCTTGTCCTCCTCCTGCTCAGACAACATACATGGTCATGGTTGGACCAATCCTAGCTGGTTATCTACTTAGGGGCGGGTTTTAATGGCTTTTTTAATGGATTTTGTTAACAGCCAAGATCACTTCCACTAATGCGGTATGTTCTGTTGAATCCACTTTGTTTTAAGTATTGAACACACTGAAGAGTGTACTTTGTTTGAGAGAGCAAGAAACTGAAAATACAGTTTTGTTTAGAAGAACAATGGGTGTGAGGTCAGCTTTGAATGGTTATACATAGAGATAATTGAGTCCAGAGGCATTTCAGATCCTTGCCTGTTAATATATAAATAACGCCCCTTAAAAAAAGAGAAATTTCAGACTAATTTACACCTGCTAATTGGTCTGGTCATGTCAGGCTACAAAGTGCTGTTCATACGATGACGTGTCAAAATGTCCTCCAGGAAAAAAAATCCCATTTTAGAAACACTGTTACCTCCAACAATTGTACCTCTGGTTCTGTTTTTCTTTTCCATATTTCTAAATGATGATTTGTAATAGCTGATTCAAGTCATCTAGACATTAAAAGTCGATGTATTGAAGAACCCACTGCTCATATTCCAAGATTCAAAGATACACATCCTTTTTAAAAGTGTGTTTGTGTGAGGACACAGGAGGACATGTGGCAGTGTTAACACAGCCTGAAGCTCTTGAGATTTTCTCTCACAGTTTAATCATTTTTATCATCACTGTCTGAGAGCATGCAGAAATCGACTTCACCTCAACCTCACCAGCAGGTCCCACACTATAGACCTCCTAAAGACCTGGATCATTTTTTCTAGAAAAACAGCCTTCCAGAGCGACAGGACAGGGTCTGACCCACCTGCTCTTTTCTCTCCTAGCACATAAACACACAACCATTTATTGATTTATTGATAGTTTCCAGGTTTTAGGTTGAGTTATGTGCAATAAAGGAAGAAAATAAATGACTTTATAGCAAGATGACAGCAAACATAACATCTGAAATGCGGGTAGGGGAAGTGAGAAAGTGACAGTGAGTGGGAGTGTGTGTGAGTGTTTTTGTTGTTTGTGTGTTTGTGCATGGGTAAAACGGATTGTGATTGTGTGATTTTGCAGCTCCCTGATCAATTCAATAAAAACTGTTTTTTTTTTCTCTACCCCAACTGTTTTCAGCAGACAAAAAGATATCAGAACGGTCTGCTGTGTGTAGACGAGTGGTGCCGAAGTGTGACTGTGTTAATGTTTAGTCAGAGTCCACAGGTTTGATTTATTGAATTAAGCTTTCTGGGCACAATGCCAGGCAGAGATCTGAGAAGCTGTGCAGCCTGTTGAAATGATATCTGGCTTTTATTCAAGCAACTTGACTTTTATTTGGTAATAAGCAGCACAGTGACAGATTGTTTACCATTTCAAAAAGAGCAAAATGACCTCTCTCTCTCTGCTAAATCTTGTACGATTCTCACTGGCACTAATTGAGGAAGATATGGGGGGTAGATTGGATACGTTATCATCTGATTTCATGTCTAAACATTATAGCTTTCTTCTCCCCCTCTTTATTCACCTTCTTAAGAGAAAACCATGTTGAGTTGCTTTCTTTGCATGTCCATGGTGGCCTGGATGTACTGGGATCACTCTAAAACTTCAAACCCGTTGCTCCTATAACATAACCTGAGGAGCCCTCTTTAGCTGCCAGCCACCTACCTAATAAAAGCAGTTTCACTTCTCTGGCCGCCTTCTCTCCGTCCTCTCGGAGGTTTTTGTCGATCATCTTTGACCTCTCCGCGGCTGCCTTGTCTTCGGCGCTCACCGTACAGCCCATGGCTCCAAACGCAGGAGCGCACACACCACTTGCGCAAAATAAAAAAACAAAGCTCAGATGTTTGTGATCTCAGTGTGCCAGCGGAATATGGAGAATATGGAGGCTTTCAAAGAGGTTCAAATCCAGAGTTTTTACCCACACGTAAAAATGATTGCTCTCCTGTTAGATGAGAAGCTCAAAGCACCCAAGTCGTGTTGGTTTGTTTAGCAGGATCTCAGGCTGTTATGGCTGGTCCATTATGTTTTCGCTCAGATCCATCTGTCCTGCATCCTTAACACGCTGGGATGCCTGAGCTCGTCGCTCTGCTGCACCCTCACTCTTCTCCTGTCGGCCTGGTGAGCAAGCGTGCGCCTCGGTTTGCTCACTACCGCAGTCCTGGTTGCCCAGTTGGACTCGTCAAGATACTCCTTTTCCGACAATTTGGAATAGGCGACCAGACTCATTAACGTCACTTGGCTTGACTTGTCGCGATAGTCCAATTAAAGCAGGTGAGCTCTCCCACGTCAGTTTGTGTGGAACCAATTAAGTGTGATAGCCAGTGAGGCGAGATTTCTACAGTGCGGTGTGCAGACTGCAGTGGGCGCTGTGCCAGCATCAGTCCTCTGCGTTTGTCATGCGTGCAGCGCAGACGACGAACAAAACATTGTTCATTTAGTCTGAACTGTCCTCAGTAACTGACTGGACTGAGCTCTACAGGAGCAGGCTCGGTTCTTTTTTTTCCAAAGATGCAGAGCGGAATGTTAAAATGGCTATATCGTCTTTTTGTCATGTTTATGAAATTCCTTGGCACATCATCAGGATACTATATTAGCCTCACAGCGCCACCTAGTGGACACAGGTCGATATTTTATCTGGTAACACAAGGCATTTGCTGGACTATACACTGTATGTTCAAATATGTTCTATATAGCCACAGCCATATTAATAATAAACCATGTATACTTTTACATAGCACTGTAGTGCTTTATAATACAAACCAACAAGAAGGCAAGGCAGTTGAGTAGGCTACATGTTTAATTATTAAAACAGTAAAAATATAAGGAATTTTCAAAGCAATATTCCAATAACTAAAAATGGATACAGATGTAAAAATACATTTACAGGTGTTGGTTAATGTTAGGTTTATTTATATCATATATTGGTCATTTTCATTGATATACTGAGCTTCATTGGTTGGGCCATATTCTTGTTTTTTCTCAAATGAGTGATTAAATGTCGCAGGAAATTTAGATTAGTGCTTTAGATATCAGAAACATACGAGTGTCTGTGTCTTACTGTTTTAGCATAAGGAAATTAAAAGGAGTCACCATTGTTGTTAGAGCTTGTTGACATTACAGAGTCTTAACAGGCCCGGGGCAGTGAGGGATCAGGATGACCTAAAGTTCAGGTTTAGTGTTTTTGTAAACATGGTTTAGCCTTGACAGATGTGATAAGAACCCAGAAAGGATTATATGAACTCTTCTTTCAAACAAGTACAAAAACAATGTATACTTTGGTTTAAAGATGTTATATTTCTGCACTGAAAATGTGACAGTGTAATTAATGTGTAAACCCATTACGTAGCAAAAAATGAAAAGCACAACACTTAAAAAACATCAGTGATCATCGCCGGGTTGATTTGGAAACGTGTACTTAAATCAAATATCAGAAATAATGTGCTGCTTGAATGAGAGTTATTTTCAGTTATGGGATAAATAATGACAACAGAGAACAATGTAAAAACATCTACAATTATTTTATTGCCAAACTAAAACTGTCCCTGCTATTTACACTTTACAAGCTACTGTAAATATGCATCACAAATATAAAAGGTTTACATTTATATATACACATTATTTATATAAAGCCACGTCTTTTTCACCAAAACTCATGAACCTTATTCTTTTTTTGTAGTCGTGTCATGTCCATAGAGTTATGTCGGCTTAAACAAAATACCATATTAACTTGTTAGGTAAATGAAGATGCATGTTTGATATATATGTGGTGTTTGGTATTTAAACTGTGGTGCCTGTTTATGAGCCAAAGGCATCTCAGAGCAGTAGGTAGTCAGTTGTTATTTTGGCATGATCCCTTTCAGTGAAGAGAACGTCTGTTCAACAAATATGACAAAAACTAATCCTTCATACACCACAGCAACCACCGCAAATGACATGGGAAAGCAAGGGACAGAAGTAAATGCATGTTTCCTCTGCTGTTGTTCATAAATTATCCACAAAAAACAGGAATAAAAACTGCCTAACAAACAAAAAAAAATATATATATATATATGTATATATAAATAAAATGAGAGAAGTGATGATTCACGCAGGGCTTTTCTGAAGCCTGAGATGTGGTATCATATCAATCCATCTTTGGATAGGAGCAGCATATCTGTTGTGACAGTTCTCTGAGTTGATTTCCCGTTTGGAAAAAATGTATGCAGTTTTTATTATTTCTTTATATATAATCTATTTAATGAAATGATCCTCTAAGCTAAAATGGAAAAAAATATATATTTGCATGTTTTCTGTGTGATACAAAATGAATCTGAATTACTGCTTACAGCATCAGTACAAGTCCCTACATTAAGCTCTTCACCAGCAATCCATCAAACAGTAATGTTTTAAACATTATGCAAGGCGTTATCTTTTAAGAGGGGCTTCATAATACTTAAACAATCACTATAACGATTAGAGCACAGATTTGAACTTCAATACGCTTCACGGTGAGATGCCAAATGTACGCTATATCAATAACATCTACGAATGAAAGGCTCGGTTACTGTGCAGGTCACTAAACAATCTACAGACGTGACGTTACAGCATGCAAACACATGAAGCTCAAGTATAATTAGTCAAAAATGGTGAAAGCAGATCAAAAACCTACAAACCAGCATTAGACGTTACGGCAATATTTAAAAAGGGTCATCTTTATAAGAATCAAATTAACTTGATTAAGTCTGTCACACCGACCAGTGGGTTCATGTCTGCAAACTCATGTCGACTAACCCAGTAAGTATTGGGGGATTCACGTGTAAAAAAAATAAACCATAGGCCTATGTTATAACATACTCTTTGTGGTGTCTACCAAAGAGAGACTTTGGTTTGATTTGTATTGGTTCTGAAATATGTATTATCTGTAGGTTTCTACATATTTTGGTTTTTTTGGGCTCTTTATTAAAGGGGACATGCTATGAAAAATGCACTTCTACAGTGTTTTTGAACATATATTTGGGTAACCTGAGTGTCTACTGACCCACAAAATGTGAAATAAACCCATCCAGTCCTTTGTTTGTGGTCTGCATAAGTCTTACAACACAGAGAAAAATGCTCTGTTTCAAATTTGCTCAACTAGTGACATCACAAGTGGGATTCTGGTAAAATTCCCCCTCGCCTAAAACAAAACTTTTGCGCAGGTCCGCCATTTTTAGTCTTGCTACAGAGGAGTGATGTCTACCTGGAAAACTCAGGGGTGCTCATTGCATTTAAAGAGACACACACACACCAGAACGGAGCAAAATACAGGGTCACAAACCTCCTCTGGTGGTTGATTCATGTTATATTTTGACCAAAGCACAGCGCAGATGTTTAATTTAGACCACAGGAGACTGTTTTAAAAGGTGGAAAATGGGTATAATATGTCCTCTTTAAATAAGATATTTATTGTCCATACTGTAAGTGAGCTTTAGAGGTGCTGGTGTACTGTTTTTATTTAAAAACTATACAGAGTGTAGCTAGCAGTTTCGCCCTGCTCCCAGTCTTTATGCTAAGCTACGCTAACTGCCTGCTGACTGTAGTTGAAGATAACATATATGAGTGTGGTCTCAATCTTCTCCACTAACTCTGGGTTAAAAAGTGGATGTGGTAGTTTTCCAAAATGTTGTACAAGAGTAGACTTGAAGAGCATAGTTTAAATATAAAGATGTAGTATTACATTCTATCATACAGTGTGGGGAAACGTGATTTCTTAATTTGTTCAATGTTGTGTTTTGATACTTTAAAGAGGTAATCAAGTATTTAAGAGATTATTTAGCTAGGCTCAAAGGGAAATGGTCTTGGTCATATTAATCTGCACATGGTTAATATTCACAGTCACAGTGTGGCATACATGTGCTAAAATTACAATTTATTTTATCAAGCACTACAAATATTATTATAAACTTTCCTTCCTGTGTGCTGTAAGTGAAACTAAAAACTGATATCAAACTCGACATGCTAAGATCATTTACTTCCTCAGATAACACAGTTAAATAAAGCTCATTTGAATTAAAAACACAGATATAGTAGCTAAATAAATATACACTCCTCCCTTTTATTGTATGTTTGTGTGCTGTTCCAAATGCTGAAAGGCACCAGGGTTTCTGAAGTGAACTAGCAGATCAGCAAAACAAATGCTTCCTCTGTAGAATACAACTTCATAACTACTCAGGCAGTGGATAGACCACAAGGTTAAATGTCACCTGTACTCTAAAGTCTGATATGATGAACATTTTAGAGGCTGCTGGATAGAAATGTAATCATCTGACTGTACTATTTGTGCGTCTTATGAAAAATACTATGTGTGTAAAAATAACTCAAGTTATTTTACCTTTGTATCCATATTCATGTTGATGCCTTCCTGTAAAAGACAATCATGCCTTTTTCTTCTGTACAGTTCCAGCTGCAGCTGTTTGTGTGTGTAAATAAAGAGCAACAGGACTGTTTCACCATCATGGATGGCTGTTGTTGCTCCAGTAGAAGGGAATTAAAAAAGACCCTGTTCAGTCCTGATTATTCATCTTAATTGCATTGCCATATAATAATTCAATTATAGAACATTGGTATTACAGGATTTTGTTTCGGATATGTGTTACAATCCAGTCAAAAAGTTAATTAACGTGAACAGTATAAATGCAATCCCAACATTCCATGCTGAGACGCCCTGTAGTGTGTACCACTCAGGTGATAATGCTCCCTATACAATAAGCATTATTCTACATTCTACAACACCCCCCCCCCCCCCACCCCCTTTCATATCTCTCTCACTCGTACACACACACACACACCCACACACACACACACACTGTAGCAGCATCTAGTGGCCTCCGGCAGCCATGCCGGACCCTGAAGACCAGTCAATGATGATGAAGCTCAGACTCATCACCATGAAGGAGACGCCCAGAGCAGCAAAACACGCAGCCTGAGAGAAAGAGAGAGAGAGAGAGAGAGAGGGGAAAAAACATACAGCACAGCACAGAAGGAAGAGTTATTATCACGTTTTAGAAGGCAAATAAGCCATTATTAACAAGTGAGAATCAACTAGAATATTGATTGTGTAAATGCACAGAGATACAATGTTCTCACCAGTATCTTCGGGGTAGAGTTCATGGGTTCGTCCTCTTTGGGAACGATGCGGATGTAAAAGACAGCGGGGAAGATGAAGATGAGGCAGGGAGCAGATGTGGCACCTGTGGAGAAAGGGTTGATTAAAGACATCTTCCAGCAATATAGAGGTGGTTATAGTGAACATAGTGACATTAAGACAATGAGAAAGGGGTAAATATCAGTAAAAAAAAAAAAAAATTCTAAGGGAAACAAGATTCTGAATAAATGTGGGTCATCAGTGGTTAAACCTGGATATATCAACCTAACTATCAATCCTGATAACCTTAGACTGCAAAGGATTTGTGAGATATTGGGCCTGGTCGAAGTGTTTGTGATTCAGTGTACTTTATATTGAAAAAAAAGTATATATATACATATATATTATTACATATAGGCTGGTGATGATTTTGCGAGGGGGGAAAACATGTAAAAATATATAGCAAATTTGATAAAAGCTGGTACGTACAAAAATGAAATATCATGAATCATAAAAAATAAATAGTACGAACTGTCAAAGAGATATCTAGTATATAAAAGTTTTTATCAAAACATGTACTTTTAAGTTACTTTAATCAGTGTGCATTGTATTTTCTTTATTTTCAATTACTCACTCATCATCTAAAAAAAAAAAAATTACTGTAATTGCCCGTTACCAGTCAATTCTTGTCGCTTCTATTGTATATACTCAGTTTGCTAATCATAATGCCTTCTTGAGGGGTCATTGTGGGATAGGGAAAAGTTTAAAGTACCCAGAATGTTTGATGGACCTGACACCGTTTGATACAGATTATAAAAAAAAGCCTATTAGTGATAGAAGTGAGGCTAGATAAGAGAAAAAATAAACCGCTGTCTAAAGCGTAAAGTTCTAGGCTTGCTTTGTAAGTTCTACCTGATTTCAGCTTTGTTTTGTAAAAGTTTACATTCTTTCACAAGATGAATTCCCTGATTTACCTAAAAACATACAAAGGTTGTTGCAAAAAGCTCAATAAATTGCATCATCTCCTTCTGTTCGCTGCTTCTGTAAATTTCACAAACAGAAACGCCCTCATGTGTTCTTCAGCGCGTGAACGTGTTTGTCAAAGCTACACCTAATGCTTTGAAGTTTACCCTTGACAGCCCTTTAACTTGTGTTCTCTCAACTTTCATCCCTAACCTGTGAACCTGACCACCAATCCTGAGGACAGAGCTTGACAATAATATTGACTCAGGTCATCAACAAACATTCAGCGGTCATGTTTTTTTTTCCTTTTTTCTTTTATGTTTTTTAGGTGCCCGGAAATCTGAAGGATTCAGTCTGTAAACAAAGACAGAATAAGTAACCTATAATAACATGTAGATGATATAAGAAAAGCATGTTGATGATGTTTTTGGGTAGTCTTCATTTTAACACATGCCTTAACATTATCAGGATCATTTACTGACATAAAATAAAGCCCTCCACATATTCTTGATGACAGTCATCATTTTTGTTCTATTTTTGCTGATGTACTTTCTACAATTCTATTACTGACCAAGCAAAAGGCTTTTATCCAAAGTGACGTACATCAGAGAGTAAGTATAGTTCTTGAGAGTTCTAATCAGCATTAAAACCATCCTAAATAACTTCATTTTCATTATCAAACAAAACCATCATCAATATAATTAAAGGGGACATATTATGTGCCTTGCTCAAGGGCACCTTGGCAGTGCTCAGGAGGTGGCCTGGCACCTCTCCAGCTACCAGACCAATTTCCTGACTTGGTCCATGCCGGGACTTGAGCCGGCGACCCTCCGATTCCCAACCCAAGTCCCTACAGACTGAGCTACTGCCGCCCAAAACCATTAGTCTATTAGAACACAGATAGCAAATTGGCTCCTACAGTCTGATCTTGGTTGTACAGGGCAAATAAACATGAGCGGGCATTTAAGGTCACTTGATCCTTAAATGTTAGCTGGTCATCAATCATGACACCTATAGGTTCCTGGCGGACTTTGTGGGCTTAACCATGTACTTGTACTTACCAATGATGCCAAAGATTCCCAGGATGTTGGGAGCGAAAATCACCAGCATGTTGATGAAAGTGAGCAGAATGAGAGCGATGGCGATGTGACGCAGCCAGTTGAATGACTTGGTTGGGAAAATCATATGCTGGATAGCTCTACGTACCTGTGGACACGCAGAGAAGATTTGATAAGGTAATAATACTGCAAAAATGTATGCATTCGTATTTGCAGGGAAAAAAACACAAGAAACTTACAGGGAACAACACAATGGGGACGGTCAGTGTTACAGCTGTGAGGACGGCCACTCGCACACACAGGATCAGAGTGTCGTAAGGGTCAATCCTGCTGTAAGTGTGCAGCAGCTCAGGCTCCACCCTGCCTACAGAAATATAAAGGAAATGCATCTTATTAATGATAATGGCTCGGCGTGCTGAAAGGCTCATTATCACCACTAGAGGGAACTGTGGCTCCGTGGGCAGGAAGGGAAGCAGCTATTGTACAACAATGACGACTTCATATCACTGTTTATTGAGAACAACTGGAAGTGATGGGGTACATAAGTTAGAATTAAACAGAAGTTCAGAACATTTGAAAAAAAAAAAGTGTGTTTTCTAGATAAATATTTTATCAATATGCTAAAATATAACATTAAAGTATCTTTAATTGCTGAATTAAGCTTTCAATTATTAATTTAAATCACAAATTAGATGTCAAATAGAAAGCAACATCCCCTCATCACAATGTTAGACCCTGAAGACTCTTCAGCAATACAAATAGTTTCTGTGCATGATAAATACAACTTTTTTAAAGTAAGCCACCCAATGATTCATTGTATTCATATACTCACAATGATTAAATGTGGTTCTTTGATACTTTGATTTCTGTACCATGTTGACATGGATACAGTTTTTTGCCTGGGCCAAAAGCATTATTTTCCAGGGTAAAGCTTTTACATAGCTAGACTTTCCTTCTATTTTTTAAGTGGGAAACATGTACCGGTATTAATAGACAGATCGTCTCATTGTTGCATTCATATTTATCTATTTCCACTGATACTGCCGTCTCTGAAAAAATCGGCTTTTGACTGACGACTGTAAAGCCTCTGGGTGCAACACCCTAAAGACTAAGCATTGAACCCTCACAGACTTCGATGGTGTGAGTGCATTTGTCCGCGAAGGCTTGAGATGGTATTGAAAAAATTGTAATGGGAAAGTTGCTGGAAATAAGATGCGTATTTAATTAACATGAGAAAAAAATCCTACCTCCAGTATTTATTAGTATTACAGTGTTTTCTTTTTAAACACATAAATAATTTGTGAATATTTGAATAAAAAAAAAACTCCTCAATGGTGCTATAAATAACCACAAAAGTAACAAACAAGGCCACATATTGTCACTTTAATGTATGTGAGTTTTCTCATCACGTTTATGCTTGCTTTGATTGAATTAAGTATTTTTTCTTTTCCAAACTTTATTGAATACTAATTCATTGAATCAACACATTTGGTGGGGAGATGGATGATCGTGAACTTCACCTCACATCATTTGCAATGAACTCCGGGTAAGTCTGTACATATGCGAAACTCATGAAAAAGTTTTGTAATTTGCCATTGAGAAGATCTAATCTGAGCCCTCACACACTTGATGGTTTCACAATGGGGCAGCACTAAGTGTGGAGTTTGGAATTCAGCCCAAGACTTCCTTTTCAACATGTTACCTAGCAGCTTAAGAAGCAGGATCTAATTTAGTGTGGAGAAACTTCATGGAAAAGCAAATTGTTAATTGAACTTAACATGCAAATATCGGTTTATAAAAATGTATAAACTTAATCATTGTCAGATGACATCTTAAAGGTTCCAGGATTGCACACACAGCCAAATGTGTCCCATCCCTTTGGCTCTCCATACAGACTGTTTTCCTACGTACAGCCAAAGTGTGCTGAAACGTTAGCAGACTTGAAGAAAGAACTGAACTCTGATACCAAAGTCTGCAGATTCTACATTTCTACACAGAATCTGTGATTAAAGATTACTGATACTGTAATCACTGACTCCAAAAAAAAGAAGGAGGGACAACTGTGCTTACCTTTGAATGTCAGGTACCCAAAGAGAGCAGCCAGGAAGTACATGGTGTACATGACAAGGATGGAGAGGTTGGACACCTTCTGCATCTTCTTCTTTGTTGGACTAAAATCAAAGAGTTCAACGTTTTATGAATGCTTTCTTTTGCACTGACATACTATCATGTGTGTTAGGTCACAGAGGAGGGACTCACTTGCGCAGCTCGGTATAGATGGGGAGCACCTCAGGGTGGCAGACGAAGGCGAAGGCTAGGATGGGAATTGTATATGCGGTCTGTGAATAAACACAGAGGTATTAGTGAACATCCAGAAAATAAGTGTGGGACATCGGACTAGCAAGTACAGCGCAAGTGTTTGTGGGCTTAATGTGTGAAAACAATCCAGATAAGCAGCACGCGCCTTCTCTTTGACCGCCTACCTGTGAGTTGATGGTGAACAAGCGTGGGTAGCAGTCGTCTTCCTCGTGAACTAGGCCGTTGTTGTACTCGTCGTGGCCATGGCTGGAGACATTCAGACTGTGGAGGGCAGCAGTACTGTTGGAAGAGTACTCCTCGAATGGACAGGGAATCTGAAACTTCTTATAGATAACCTGCAGAAATGCATGTATGGGAAAGATGTTTCAAAAAAAGCTGAGGTATAATCAAAGAATAGACATAAGGATGAGGGGATGTGACAGAGTCAGTAAACAAGGGATCAAAATGATCACTGCCAGGCTAAAGACATTTCACATCAGATTAGTGTGACTTAGTCTCCAAATGCTCTCAACCTTTGATGTGTTGAAGCTGAGCTTATATTCGCCTTATCAAACATAGACACATAGCACTGCAAATATAGAGACGAGGGTGGGAAAGGGACAAAAGGTGGGGAAGTGAGAAAGGTGTTTGCCAAGACGACAAGCCAGATCAAATGAGGCTCCTTGTGAGGTTTCACTGTGGTGATGTTGACCAACTTACTGCGCTGAGAAAAAACACCATGCAGCTGAGAGAAAACCCACTGGTGTAGCCGAGGTAACCTGAAAACAATGAGAAAGAGACCATTAATGTCGGAGCAACTTTAACTGAACGGAAACATTTTTCCATCTAGTGCTTTTTTCGGGACTATTTAGAGAGACGTCCAGAGTTGTTACAGTTATAAGGTTCCCCACTCCTGTCTGCAAAAGTGCCCCATTAGGGTGACTTAAAGTATTATGAGATCAGAAAGAGTATGTTTCCTGAATTAAAAGATTATGTGACCATGTCAGCGTAAATTATGTGTGATTGGGCACCTGATATTTTTACTGCCAGTGGTGGAATTAAAAAAAAAAAAAAGAACACACTAATTGCTTCATAAGGTAACTGCACCACTGAAATGTCATTATTTAGCTTGACACAAAGTCAAGAGAAAAGATCGTCTTAATTAAAGATAAAAATGTGTTATTGAAAGAATTCGGCTTATGTAAGGAATGTGTTAGGTAACTATATTAGAGGTCAATGCTCTGAAAAACATTTGGAAAAAAAAAGATCAAACTACTTCATATTAATTAGCTGAAGCTAAAGGAGCTAATCGTTCCAACAGGCATAATAACACAGCTTGAATAAAGAGATAGAGGAGATGAAGCACAAGAAGGACATGATTGAGTCATAGTCAGTTAATATTAGGAATAAACGATGACACAAAAACAGGAAATTTAGAAAGTTTTTTGTTTTTAAATGTCAGCATAAAGTCTCTATCATTTATATAGTTTTACTTCTATTCTATATATTTATGTTTATACATTTTTTGGCAGGAATGGGCTTCCAAAGAACTCGTTTTTAGTGGTTAAAATGCAGGAAAAAAATTACTTGAAAAGAAAATTTGAATGACAAATTTAACAGTATTTGTTCCTGATTAAATGAGATACTAAATTAGAGAACAAAAAAAGAAGTCCAGAGTATTAGCATGATCTCACCGAGCTGTTTCATTAGAGCCAGGGGCAGGATGATACTGGCAGAGACCATGATGACCAGGTAGTTTCCATTCGTGTACCACAGACTGTTTGGAGAAAAATACAGTTTACTTTAGGAGCTCAATATTCCAAACCCTGGCACAGAAACACAACACATGGAGAGAAAAAAAAATAGAGTGGAAAGTACTGGATGGTGTGAAATTTTGTTTACACATTCAAGTGAAAGTGTTGGAACCACTTTTCCTCAAATCAAGCAAACCAAATGTGTTTGTGAGCTCGTTAAAATTCTGCTGCTCTCAGTGGTTGATGAGATGCAATTTACAAGGCCTACGGCAAACTGAAGGGAATGTATTTGGCCTAATGATTGTGGAAAAAGCATGTCTGCTTGTGTGACTCTTCACATTTTATTCAACTATGACTGAACTGCAATAATTCATGTTAGTTCACAGCTGCAGAAAAAGAAGAGAAAGTCAAGTCTAAACAACACAATGATGCACAAGACATAAATATTACCATCTCTATCTTTCTCTGTCTTTCCTACCAACCGTCCAAAAATATAATACAAAAATAGTTTCCCTCTTATAGGCACTGCTTTACTGCTTTCGGATCAAAGCTTAAAAACACATGAGAATGGAATGACGCATCCAATCTTAGCACTGCTTCCCCTTCGATCCAACGGAGGACCTTGCTGCTGGATCATCATCTGCTAAATGTGGCCACAACACGTGTCCTCCCATTAAACAGACCTGCTGTGAATGCCCTTCATAAAACACAACTCCCTCTTATAACTTAAAAGAGCCGCTCGGCACGTATATAGTCTGAACACGCATGGACCTTTTTGGTGCTGTGACAAAGTTGGAGGTCACTGCTGACGCTCACTGGTGGTCTAGCAAAATGATATTGTGCACGCTTTTAATCATTCCTGACAAATCTGCTTACAGTAAACACATAGTACTTGGTTTAACATATTGTTTATTGTGGTTTGATTAGACATGTCCCACTCTTTGAAGTGAGAAAAACCACCAGTTTAGCTAATGAAGCAGAAAAGACACATTCTCCTTTATTGAGTTAAAGCAAATGTAATCTGGGGAAGTCTCAAACATTATAGCACCAGCAACAGAGGGTTTTATGAATGACTTCCAAACAATCAGACCTCTTTTCACCTAAATCCTGTATAGCATATATTGTATAATCTGTGTATAGAAAGGTCTTTGTGTCTCTCAAACCCACTTTAAGCTCCTAAGCCTGTTATTCTTAACCCTCTGAAAGAGACACAACCAGGGGGATCAGCTGTTGGTCATGGGCCTACAGGCAGGGGCACACAATGATCTATGAGACCATCCCTGTGTGTGTGTGTGTGTGTGTGTGTGTGTGTGTGTGTGTGTGTGTGTGTGTGTGTGTGTGTGTGTGTGTGTAGGAGTCCCTTGACAGCAGGGGAAGTCACGCCAATAACAGGTCATGTCCTCTTTGGACTTTTGGTCAGTAGGTCATTGTAGACAATCAGTTTTCACAAGCTATACGAATTGTGAATCCAGATCTGTTCTTGGCAAGTCCAAGTCAATTCTCCACTCAACCTAGACCAGTCAAAGTCAAGTTTCCATGAGAGCTGCAACCATTTTTCCATTGGAAAAAGTTTACAAGTCAATTATTTTGACTATCAGTACATGATTATAATAATTATTCAAGCTGAAATGTCTACTGTTTGCTAGTTCATGCTTTTTGAGTGTGAGGATTTACTTTTCATTAATGATAGACTATGCAGAGTCTTAAGGTTATTTTTTGAGAAAAGAACCAATCCGTAAATGCAATTTTAGTTGTAAAAAATTCTGATGGGCTTTTTTTCCACTGTTTGACATCTTGTACAATGAAATATGAATACATTAATCTAGGAAAATAGAAGATGGCAGATAAATCATTGATGAAAATGATAATGTTAATCAGCTCTAGTGGGCTGTGTGTTCCTTGCATATTTTGCCATTTATACTTTTGTTTTCTTACCATTGTCATAACCTGGCTCCATGGCCATGACAAATATGAGAAAGAACAACTTAATGTTGGAGTAACTTAAACTGAACGGAAACATTTTTCCCTCTAGTGCTTTTTGGGACTATTTAGAGAGTCACGGCACAAAAGAGAAAAAGGCGGACAAGCCCCCAATTTGTCATAACCTGGCTCCATGGACATGACAAATATGAGAAAGAACAACTTAAATAGAGGTAACAATGATTTATCTGAACAACGCACCCACAACCATAGCACAAACAAACATAGAATGAATGTCAATGTTAGGCGAGAGAGAGAGAGAGAGAGAGATCCACCCTGGGGTCGGGCTTTTATGCCCTGCAAGCAACAGGCCCAGGTGCTCTAGATTGGACCATCCAACTCCTCAAGAACTAGGGGGACAGAATCAATTAGTGACCGTCACTCCATGTCAATACATATTAGCTTCTGATATTGACTTCAAATGTATAGGCTAAAAGGTAAAAATATATTTCTAAAATAACAACAAAATCCTCTTTGAATTTCCACACGATCTGATTTCATTTTGAAGTTGTAAAATATTTGCTGAGCACACATTTTGATACATTAATTCCCATATTAAGGGGATCTTAATGTGTATGGAAAAAAAAACCTTTACATCATTCTGAATTTTTATTCCCAAATACAGCAGTCCGGTCCAAATGCTGTTTCAAGTCCAAATATCTACCAAATATCTGACCTTGTCTTCGTGTGACTGTCTTAAATCTGACCCCACTCAGCCCCACCACCCACCAATCACCCTGCTCGGTTCTCCTGACGCGAGTGTGGCTCCTCAAGTGGAAATGAAAAGTGTGTGTGTCGGTTGCTGAGAGCTGGCTCTGAGCTGACCTGTCCTCCTGTCCGTATGCTGGGCTTCGGAATTTGGCACCCAAGTTATACCACCTGCTGCTGTCATTTTGTGTGTGTGTGTGTGTGTGTGTGTGTGTGTGTGTGTGAGAGAGAGACACACACAGAAAAAAGCAAGAGTGCCAACACTACATACGTCAATATCAATTGCAGATACGCCTCTTACGCCATACATAAAATCAAGTTTCAGGTTGGCCCACATCTTCATTAATCAACGATAAAGGGCAATGATTTGACCTTTAGGAGGATTAGACGCACATCTCTTTTAGATCAAAGCATAAAAATGGAAACTGAAGTCAACTAGTGACTGCTTCTATTTTTATCCAGTGTAAAGGATGTTTAACAAAAACTGTGCCACTTATTGTGTTTCACAGTGAATTGAAGCTGTTAAAGAGGAGTGTCGGGCTGTTTTCCTCATATTTCATATAAGATATTTTTTGAACCTTTCAGGCCTGAGATAGCTCAAGACCAGTGTCCTGCAGTAGCTGCAATCCCTTTTCCAGCAGTTTGTTTTTAGCTCAGGCCGCTGGAATCCACTTCAGTCATGCATGTCCTTATGCAGAGTGTCTGTGGCGTGACTCTGACGTCAACACTGCTCACCTCTACACGCTGACAGCACTCAGGGTTTGTGATGTATGTACACATAACCGACAGATAGTTGAGCCCCTCTGTTTCTCAGCCAATTAGAAGCTGCCCTTCCCATCACACCCTACACTGACTGAATCAATGACTGGTGCAAACTGAAAAATTCCCTGCCCACATAGTCTGCCAGGCCTCTTGACCTCTGCTCGCAGCGTCTGAGCTCTTGCGCTAACTGCAGCCAGGAGTCATGTGCCTTTCACGAGCAGCACACAGGTGAAAAAGCACTTCATAATTATTACACTTACTCAGAGTTGGGTTCGGCCTTCAGGAAAGCTTGGATTACCAGCGGTAACTCCGATTTGACAATGTACAGGTAGCTGGACATAGCTGGAACACAAGAGATTGGGAAGTGAAAAATGATGGCAAATAGTGTTTGAGTGAAATTACTCTCACATATCGAACAGACACCAGTAAACCATGTCACAAGAAATCTGATCATATTACATTTGTTCTAGTGATAAAGCAGCAGCTACGTTTAGCAGTACAAGGACACTGGAGTCATGGACGTGAGTTTAACCTAACCTGAAGGAAGTTATTTCAACTTTTTTGAATATACATCATTTCCCAGACTTTTTAGCTATCTTTAGGCAAGAACTAACGTTAGCATTTGAATGTTACAAACCTAGGAGGAGGAGTAACCTAGGATTTCGCGCCCCCCCCCCCCCCCCCCCCCCTTCCAAGCTAACAGCAAAATGCTATCATTAGCTGTTGTCCAATTGTAGCGGTGTCCATTGCTAAAAGGGAATAAAGTGTGTTTTTGATTTTACTTAAAATGTTGCCCAATGTCCCTCTGGCAATTCTTTATCAATTGTCTTTCAGTTGCTGATTATTGACAAGCAGTGAAATGATCACACATTTTATGATTCCTTATGTTTATAGGACCTCGACCTATATTTTAAGGTTTTGAATGGACTACTCTTCCCCCTCCTTGTCTGTGTGTAATTTACTGAGATGCATGAGTCTGTGCCGGTGCTGCGAGTTTGTTGATTAGCTGCTTTGAGGCTCTTCCTTGAGCCACAAATGCAGTGGCACCACAGCCCCCCTGCTGCCCCTGCTTATAGGGGCTGTAAAGTTCCAGCTTAAACTTTCCTTACTCCTTAATGTTAGTTTTTCCCCAGAATAATTACTTTTCCTCAGTTTTTTTGTCTATATGCTCAGGAAATAGCCAAACATGTCTCCAATCTGTTTTACCAGGATTGATCAAAGGCATCTAAAGTTATGAGCACATTTGTGGTAGTCTATAGGCCACATCCCTTTCATCAATATATATGACAATTAAGATTTTGATTAATACTAATCCCCAGAGCATGTACACCAATTTTAGTAAGTCTGCAAGTCTGCACACCCAATTGTCGGATATGTATTTTGGGTATTTTTGGAGCCACCTATGGGTCAGGATCCAAATGTTTTGGTACCCCCATTTATGGTCACGCCCTGAACATCGGTGCCAAAATGTATGTTGATTGGACAAATTCTTAATTAGTTATGGCCATTTCTCTGAAAATGTCCACCCCTTTTCGAAGTTTATTGTTAAATACTGTGAAAACTAAATAAGTCATCAGAAAATGTTTTAAAATATTTCATAATCTTCTTCCAATGGAGATGCAAAGCTAATTTGTTACCAACTGGACTTACGGTTAAGGAGAAGATGGCAAAAATGGGATTTTCAAAAAATTTTAAATGGAAAAAAAACCCATCATGGTGGACGTCAAACCTAAATTTTGCTGAGTTAAAAACATTTAAGCTGTATTTGTATCTACATAGCTTTGTTAAGAACCAATAATACATGTGTTGATACTTCATCAGTGACTGTGAGGAACTGAGAAAGAAGCTGTTTACCAACAGGTTACCGGGTCTCTCTTTACATAGTCATATTCCATGCTTAAAGGTTATGAAAAAATGTCTGGAATATTATTGTGTGGTGGGGTAAGGCATATTGAAACCAGAAGCCATGTAATGTATAACTCTTGATTTCTGCTGCAGGGAGTTAGCAGACAGTCGACATTATGATATTTGCAAACACATTAATCACTGAGTCCCAGCAGCTCCTCACCTCCAATGTTCTGCAGGGTGATTGCTATACCAGCAGCCATTTTTCCTGGTGTACCAAAGGCCCTGTACCCCAGCTGTTCATAAGCTCGAATCCCTGTAAGCATATTACAGCACAATAATGATCACTCTGTATATCCCTCTGAGAAACCCATTAAAATACTTTCAGTGTTGAAACACTTTAATTTCTATGATTATTATGCTTCCCAATCCCAAACATTATAAACTTTATTCCATCTAGTTACACAAAAAAATAAAATTTCCTTGTTGTTATCAGTGTAAGCCTATTCATACTATTATCTCTTTCCAACTTTTAATCCATAATGATTGCTTATGGTGACTTATTGTCCTTAAGCAGTTGAACTGTATCCGCTGTCTTCATCACTTAATGTAATTTGGCAGAAGTGGCAGAACTGACTTTAAAGTCTAAATTGAATTTTGATAACACATCTGCACACTATCATTATGTACAGCTAAGCAAGCTTAGCTAAGCTAAGACAGAATTCTTACCCACAATGCCTGAGGATTTGAGCAGCAGATGAATGGAGTAAGATGACAAGGCTGCAACTGCAGTTAGAAGAAACCTTTGACACAAACCAGAAGGGAAAATTATTTCTCAGTATGCACTGTATCTTTACACGTCATTTGTAAATGCACTGGCATAATGTGAGTGTCTTTACAGTCAGCACGTTGCATTAGGTTGTGATGGATTAAGCATGTGCCAAGATGTTATCACAAAAATTCTACACAATTAGTCATCTGATCTGACATGTTTTTTAACACAGACAAACCTATTCATCAAGCCTGTGAAGTTGATCTGCTTTGGAAAGCAGCTGAATTCCCACCACATTACTTTTCTGCCATATTTAAAATTGATGTGGTCCATTGATTCAAAATGCTAATTGTATTCGCAAGTAGCAAAAACAAATATTCAGCATGAAACACGTTTGAATAATAGGTCTTTTTATACAGTAATACAATAAACATGTTTTCCTTTGAAATAAATCAATAGTCCCACACATGGATCAAACATGTATTTCCCACAACCTTTTTTGTCAGAGAGTTTTGTCATCCTACGCAGACAAAAAGTCCTGAACAAGTTCGCTCAGTGATCTGAGGTCAGCATTCTTATTAGGTCAAAGTTTGATCCCAAATCCAGCCATCCCTCCATCTCCACCCAATGTCCGTGAGCGGAGGGATGGATGGAGGCCAAACCTTGGTATTCCACTCAACAAACAACTAACAAGGCATTCATTTGATAGGTTTTCATTGTATACTTTGGAAATAATAATTTACATATACACAAAAATATCCTTTGCTTAATCCTGATGGCTTGGTAAAACATTTTGGAGGGCGCCAGGCTTTTCATGCCTGCCCTATTCCTGTGTCTCACTTGAAATATGCTGACGAGGACTGAGAATGTCTATCTGTATCCCTACTGGTGGATCAAGATTTCTCCTGACAATACAGGCTACAATCCCCACCAGAGTCACAATAAGGGAAGAAACACCATAGCTTATGATAATTTATTTGCTACCATCCAGACAGCTACTGTTAGCATTTAACTTATTCCTAGCTAATATGATAGTTTAACAAGATTCGATAGGAAAGGTGTTGCAAGTTAACATTTGGTTCAGATGCAAACCAGCTCATCTCCAAATCAGAAGATCCATCAAACCAGTGGCCTGCTATATATAGTTAAAACTCCACTGACCCAAATACTAACAACTACACATGAAATGGCATTCAGCCTCCTTCACTGGATGTACTCGTTCTTTGAAATCTTCAGCATTGAACTGACTTCCTATTTTCACCATTGAGACTGACCTTTGGGTCTCTCACTTTTCCAGTCTCGCTACTTGCTCTGAGTAGCTACACAAACACAGACTACACAACCAAAACAACCAAGGTCATGGTCTGACAACAGCTTTCTGCAAGGAGCAGGAAGAAATGGATGAGCAATCCAGATGCCTCACACAAGATCTGGAAGCTCAGTTATACTGGGCTATGGCCTTTCAGGGATCTGTACAAGGCAACCAGGGCGTCAAAGGGGGACTATCAAGGGACGACATGTCATGACAGATCAAATGTCATGACAGATACTAAATCCCTCTACAGATACTACGTAACCCGAAACACCCTGGCCTTTCATTGAACCACCAAAGCAACCCACCACTTAACTGTCTAGAGAGTCTCAGGACTCCATAGTACCTCATTAATATTTATATATAATTCATCTATATGAATAGGTCAACAGAAACGTTTTGATATGATAACAAACTGCTGCCATTAAAATAAGTGTTGTTGTTTACGTTGATAAGTGGGGGGATTCTAGCAAATATTTTTGAAAAGGCACACATTGGATAAATGTGTTTAGTTACCCACCAGAATAGAAGTATGCCAGTGTTGGCCATTGCATAAGCCAATCCCAGGATTCCACTGCCCATAATAGCATTACCCAGGTTGAAGACAGACATCCCAAAGGAGGTCTTTCCTTCAAACTAAGGGGACAAAAACAAAAGCATACATTTAATTTGACAAAAAAAAAATGTTTTTACACAATCTTACAAAACTTAACTGACCAACGATTTTCAATCACTTTGTTATATTTATTTGCCTGTTCATGGTTTCATTTCAGTGAGTCAAATGTGGAAATACATATATCTGGTATAAGTCAGGGCATTTACCACAAACAAAAGGCGTCCCACAAGGATACTCACTGGGCACTTTCTCATTTGTAATTAATGCCAATAGTCTTCATTCGTGTAGTATCCATCTTTATGCAGATGATATAATTATGTTTTGTTTTGAAGACTTTGTACGGCATGCAGTTGACTTTGTATGGCATCATACAACTTTATTTTCTTGCTCCTCAGATTGCACTTATCAGCCTTAAAGAACAACTGAAAGCTAGCAATACAAAAAGCATGTTCAAGAAATTTGAAAATGAGGGATCCCTCAATGATCTTCAAGGCTTGAATTAAGGTTTGAAATGAAATGAAAAATAATTATGTTGCGTTTTGTTAACTTTTGCTCTTACATCTGTGAAGTGTATAGGTTTCTTTCCATCTGCAGTGGGCAGAAATTCTTCATTCTCCAGTCCTCCCTCAGGATCATCAAATCTAGTTGGCAAATTTGTGTTGGTTAATTTATGAACTCTTTATACTTCATCAACATATTTAATATAAATATTAGTTCAAAATTGCCTACTCTTTTTGTATTATTATATGCAAGAACACTGTAAACTCCTTGAGACATATTTTCACAGACATACCTGACTGTTTGAGTGCCATTTCTGTAAAAGGATCCACCGGTTGAGGTTAGCAAAAGGCAAGGTAAACATGCATTTAAAAAGGGGAGATGCAGGAAATAAGTCACACTTTATATTGCTTACCAAATCCGTTATCCTATACATTATTAATTAGAAACATGAGACATAAGGAGATGTATAGAAATCAAACATTGCACAAGTGTGTTTTAGCTGTTTTGAAGTTAAAGTCAGCACATTTATTTAAACCAAACAAAGGATGCTGTTTTCACACAAGTAATACAGAAAGACAAAAAGACTGACTTTGAACAGTGCGTTATACATGCTGGGTTAAAATATCATTACCGGTATGTAAGCAGCTATTCATTCATGATTAAAGTAAAAGGAGGATACTTACTGGTCTTCCTCTGGAAACGTCTTCATCGGCACACCCAAGTCATCTCCGAGGTCATGACTTTTCCCATTGGATAAGATGTTCATCTCTGACTGAGAAGAATCCATCATCCAAAGTGTAATGGACTCTCTTTTGTCTTGTTTGTGATTTTTGAAGATGAAATGTTGTTGTCACTCAATGTATTGAATATCTAGGACAGGAGGAGAAAGAACAAGTATGAGAAACATTGCTCAGTGATCAAAGTGTACACACTATTGAACATGTGCATTAGACTCTTAATGTGTTAAAGCTTGGAAAATGTGTTTCAGTTTTTAATTTCTTACTATGATTAAGAGTGTTTTTCAACACAATGTTGACTTATATCATTGAACAATAAAGATTCTCGTATTGTGTATTTGAGCTCTTGTAAAAAGTGTTGGGAGCATTTTGGAAAAAAAACCTTTAAGTCTCAAATGAATGTGAACCAGACTGAATCTGGCAATCTCCTGAGGGATTGTTTGTCTATGATTCCACATCACTTTCAATCAAGTTAGCACACTCACACAGTCCTGTTGAGGAAGAAAAATCAAGTACAGAGTGTTAAACTCTTAATTAATAAAATCTATCTACATATATACTTTTTCCACAAATAACTAAAAACCTGTTATTACAGTTTTCATGATTGCATTAGAGTGATATGAGTAGTTTACTTCACAGTATATTAGTATAATGTAGCTTAAGCCAACACTACTTTGGTTTAGAGCTTTACTGTGCTGTTCTGAATTTCCAAATTCCAAAAATGGTTTTCTTAGGCAGAACTATTTATTGGGCTAACATTGGAGGTATATTTGTTGTAGTCAATGACAGGAGTCATTAAAACTCATATTACATGACTTTACCAAAAAACTGCGTAGCTCAGTTCTACTGTTGACACATCTGACAGCATTCAACAACCGGACGTCATTCACTCACTCGCTTCATTTACTAAAATTTCCAAAAAAAAGATACACCAACATGGATGGTACGTAAAGCCCTTAATGATCACAAGATGAGGCACAATACTGGAAAACATCAGTCATGACCAAAGTAAATAAGGCTAGAGGTCAAGGTCTGACCAAGTTGACTTTTCTTTTTAACTTTTGTATGCTCTTGTCTTTGGTGGGGTCAATGTTACAAGCCTGTTGAGTCTCATACTGCTCTTCATGACAGAAATAAAACACAACATTCTAAATCACTCACAACAATAGGACTGAGATTACAGAGAAAGCTCTTTTCAAAACAGTTATTACTGCAGTTCTGTAATGATACATTTCAACACCATGTTTCCTAATAGAGTATGGGTTTTTTGTTGAGGTTGAAGAAAGTTAATCTCATTGTAAAACAATGAAGTTAACATTTCTTTGGTACAAAACTATTATCATACTAATTAATTAGGAACTAATTATGACCTGCCATTGCCTCTAATGACCCGAGTGACAGAATGTAATCCTCCTCTCCGTTTCACAGTGTGAACTCAGGGAGACAATAGTGTATTGTTGGCTTCTTCCTCTGAACAAATGTACAGCAGCTCAATTGTGTTCACAGTGTCGTCTCAGCCAGAAGAGCACATTACTGCTATTCACACTGTACAGTTATAGCGGGCCATTGATACCATGCACTTCAGAAGGATAGAAACAACACACTTAATACTCTAAACACAGTTTCCAGGTAAAAAGTGATCTACTTATTTAACCTATACAAAATTCCAGGTGTCAAAATCTGGATCCCAATTTCATTTAAACTAGAAAAAAAAGGTAAGTTTACCTCAGTGAAGACCTTCCATTGCATAATCTAGTGAGTCATTTTATTTGCACAAAGTTAACATTGCCCTCAACGTAACCACAAACGTGAAAGCCACTAATGTCAATAATTTCTGTTGCAACACTAGCGCTTGTATAATGATCGCTTTGAGTGACGCTGAGCAGAAGAAATGTGAAATGTGCTTGTCATTTAAACCTTAAGCTTATTGCAGTTTGATTTAAAGTGATAAACATGCAGGTTTATAGCTACACCTGAAGAAATTCGTCAACTAATTACAAAGAATAGAATACAGTTTTTTATTCCCCTGTTGTGGCACTGCTCAGGAGAAGAAAATGAAATGTTCATGAACAAGAAGAAAACTTCAGATGAGCCTGCCTCTCCATTTACAGTAAATAGAGCAAAGAGCTCATCATTCAGTCTCATGATGTTTACATATTTGAAGCAACATGATGACTGTTTTTAGTGCTGTACATATGTTACCAGACACTAGATCATCATAAAAATGTGTAATGTTTGGGACTGTATCTCCATTAATGGTAGTAAATTGTCTCTGGCATCACATGTTCTCTCATTGAATGGTATTAAAAAATGTAATAACTTAGTTTTTTAACATTTTAATTACATGGCACCAGAGAGGAATACCAAAAAGACAGATGAAGGGAGTGAAATCTAAACTGGGACACATTTGTCCTAAACATTGGACATTTAAGGAAATTAAAATCTAACCATGAACCTCAACATCTATAAAAGCACTTCCTTAGAACAGTGTTAAAAGAAAATTCACACTGACAACTGTATTCCGATTTACTGATAGAAACATATCTATGATGCTGCAATTCCCTTTAAAATGGGTGTTTTATATTTGAATCATTTGCTCCAAATCAGAACAGGTCAAAGAGACTTCTTTAAAACAATGTTGCAAAAATTGAGATAGCCTTCTGAGGATATTTTGCATGTTGGATAAAGAAAAAAATCACACAAACAAAGCATTAAAGCACAAAAAGGGTGTAAGGGTCGTTAAAGGGCAATATTTGAATCGTTTTATAAATGCTTTCTGGAAATGAATGTACAATTTGTTGATCCGCATTTTAGTCTTTTGATTAGTACATAGTAAGTGACATTAATATGTGCATTTTTTCTGCAGTCAATCATACAGTTTAAGAAATACATAGAACAAAGTCTCCTATTATGAGGCCTTACAGCAACAATAATTACATGTATTTCATGGAAATGCCTAGTTCCTTAATATTATAAACAAATTACAGTGAGTATAGCATCACCAAGTAAAGTATCATGGTGTAAAAACCATTAGTAAAATCAGGCCAGCCACCACGTGAGTCTTTAAACAGATACATCGCTGGTACTATTTCTGCTGTGTAATTTTATCTGGGGATGGGGAAAATAGCAGGCTGGAGAGATTAGGTGTATGTGAGACTAAACACGTTCCTCAAGATGATGAAGAAGAAGAAGACAGCTTGTTAGAGACTCCACACATTTTGTGCCTTATGCTGAAAGAAAACAAATCCTTACGGGAACGGACTAGAATTCAATTCAAATTCAATTCAAATAACTTTATTTATCCGTTAGGAACTTCATTTGTGTAAAAGAGCATCAGTACGCATACAGCTAGACACAAAAACAACAGCAGAAACACACACATACAAGTGGCTCTATTAAAAGCATGATAAATAGGTCATAAATAATTGTTATGAGCGGTTAAATGAGTTGTCTTAAAAATAAATAAGAAATAGATCATTTGTTCATGAGCCTGATGGATGTGGGAGCAAAGCTTGACATGGCTCGATTAGTCCGGAAAGTGAGAGATCTGTATCTGTGGCCTGAGGGGAGACGGTTGTAGAGATGGCAGAGTGAGTGTGTGCTGTCTGAGGCTATGTGTTGTCCTTTTAGTTTTGTTCTCCTGTTGTAGATACTGATCAGTGGTTCCTGCTGCTGTCCGATTATTTTGCTGCTTATTGTTATGATCCTGTTTAATGGGTTACGATGAATGTTTGGCAGAGACCCAAACCAGGCTGTGATGTTGAAGGTTAAAACTGACTTGGAGAAGATGGATTTGCTGTTGGGTTGGAAGGTGAGCCTGTGATCAATTATTGTCCCGAGGTATCTGTATGATTCAACCCTCTCTATGGGCTAGAATATGTTTTTCTTCAAGAAGTAGTGCTTACAGATCTTTCAATGTTTGGGTCATTGAGAGTCAAGAGAAGTATGGATAAAACAAGAAAAAACAACAAGAATGATTCATGTGAGATAAGACTGGGTGTTGGACTTTTGCTATATATATGTGTGTGATTTTTTTTGCACATACTACACAAAGGTATTAAACTTGGTACAAGCTGTGGTGATTGTGATTGTAAGATTGTCACGAGTAAAGGTTGTGGATAAACAGAGTAAAGGCTGAAAAACCATTAAAGGGCCCATATTATGCTTTTTCTGGTTTTATATGCTCTTTAGTGTGTTTTCCAAGTGTCCTGTGCATGTTTAGGCACATCTATGTGCAAAAATTCAAAGTCCGCAGAAACGCGGCTTCTCCTACGTCCTCCTGTTAGCTGTAGCATTAGCTGCATGTAACGCTCGGTTCTAGCCCCCCTCGAAAATGTTTTGCCAGTGTGACGTCTTGTCAGAGTGAGATCACTGATCTAAGCCCATTGGCTCGTTGTGGTAAGCCCAGCAGCTCATGTTGCACGCCCGTTAACTTCTGTAGCACGCCCACGATATGCCGTAGCCTGCGGTAGCACAGTAGTGCTAAGGTGCTAATGTTTTTGCTCCCCGGCCCTCGGAGCCAGAGTGGCTGAGCGACTGACCAATTACGGCAGAGCCGACAGGCCGACCAATCAGAGCAGACTTGGCACACGTAGGGACTCTGAACGTGGGCACTTCAGAGCCTTAGAGAGAGAGTCAGAAGCGAGCCGGTGCATGGAGCGGCAGTACATGAAAACAGACACTTTTTTAGAACTTTTGTGAACATACTTTAGTAGGTACATAGATTAAATATAAGAACCCCAAAAAGGGCATAATATGGGCTCTTTAAAAAGTAATTAGTTATACTCGACGACATCTGCATCAACTTTTTGGTAGTCCTTGTTGTTTTTTTTATTGATGCTAGATACTGATCCCTATCAGTCTAAGAAAATGCAATATGATCATTTATACTGAGCGCCAGGAGGGTCACCTTTGCTCCTTTCACTGCAGTGCTGCCCAAAGTGAGTTCTGTTACGTAACAAATCAGCCCTAAACAGGGCATGAGAGGGAAATGTCCCATTCTGAGTTCCTGGACTCAGGTGACATTTGAAATGTTTGAACAGGTGGGAGGGTGAACAATGATTAGCTTTTCTGACTGTTCAATGTTACTGTAGGAGAGTGGATACTAATATAACTGCTTAAGTTTTAGAAAACCCAAACCACTTTGTCCGCAAAGACTTTTTTTCATCTCTTCTTGTGTCTGTTGGATATACAAATGGCAGTCGTGGCACTAGTGCATAGCAGGGGGCGAGCACATGTAGATGAGGAGATGCCCTTGTGGTGGCGTATCAGGAACAAGCACGAGGTTCAGCCAGCAGAGCCTGGCAGCACCAGCTCATCTCAGCCACGTGCCTGCTGGGGACAGAGGAACACGAGCTCATGTCCAGCGATACCGGCCAGAACCTGAATCGTCATTACACTCTGCGGCTCAGAGGGCCAACGAGATTGCTTTTATTTAAATTTCTCTTGAACTAAAACCCTTTAAGTTGTCCTTATTTTTAGTGTTGATGTGCTGCCCATATCAGACACTGCTAGAGGATTTCCTGTAGTCTGTAATAGGGTTGTTAGTTTATAAAAGTATCATTTCAATGTCCTTTGTCTTGTAAATGATCTGAGTAAGATAGGAAATGGCATAAAATGGCCCATACATAAATTGTAATACAGTATTTTAAAAAAAAAATCTGTTGAATATGTTGATAATTCAATTTTTTCCACAACTCAGTAAACAAACTATAACATAAAAATCGCCTTTCAACAACAATGGCACTGTATCAAACAGTCAAATGTCATCGCTTTCTCATCAAATCAATAAAAATGTGGAATGGTCAACTAACAGTCTCAGACTCTCTGACTACATAATCGACATTCATCAAGGTATTGCAAAATTTAACAAGGGATCCTTCACATCCCATAATCCCATATATGGTCAAATCAAGGCACAAATTCCATTGATGTATGGTCATAGTATGTAGATCAGATGTACAGGAGATACATCTTGCTGAGTGACGCCTAAAATGTGGAAAATTAGATACATAAGATACTAGTAGATGCTTTACCATTGGTTCAGGGGATTCATAAATTCAAAGTATAAGTGGGAGCACTTATTTATCACACTATCATATCTGTCAAATCACTGAATGTGTTTAGTATCGCCTGGCGAAGAGGAATGTCTTTACACCATTATAGTTTGGTGTACTATGAACAGAAAACTGTTTTGGCCGCGTGTGGTTGAGCTACATGCAATGAAACATTTACTCTATGTGACAGTCAGAAGCATTTCCTTACTGCAGCTTTAAATAATGAACAATACTAAATAAGAGATAATCAAGAGGGCATGAACTGGTGAAATGAAGTAAACGAAACATTTGAATAAATATCATCTTAGCCAAATAATGTGTTCATGTAATGATGTGGTGTTATATGCAGGATTTCTCCTCTCACCTCGTTCTTCTGACTCTTCCTGTCTCACAGGCTTAACTGTTAAATGGATCATGAAAGGAAGCAGCGCTAAAGAGCACAAACAGCTCAGATTTCATTTCACATGTTGTTCTAGAAGCAGAAGATTACAACTGGATTCAAGGATTTCAGATAAGAACATGAAGAAAAATATTAAGTGGTTATTTAAATATATGTTGACACCAAACAGACAATCCTCCTCCTTCTCTATATGACATAAATCAATGCATCACATCACCATGTAGCCTACCTTGTCTGCAGGTGTAGTATTGGCTGCACAATGACAAAAACAACTGCACCAATTATTTTATCCTATAATCAGCACAGAGAATGAACAATGTTTCACTAATGTTGCACTCTTAGAAAAAAATGACTCAGAATCATTTTTAGCCTGATGAGCCTGTTCTGAGGTGGCTTCAGCCATAAGAGCTCCAGCACAGTTTGCAGCTTAATATGATCAAGTTAGAAGTTTGTGCAGCTCCAATGGAACTTACATTTAAGCTAAAATAACAAAAAAAAATAGCCTCTTATGTCTGTTTATACCATTAAGCAATGGTGTCTGCCTTTCTAAAATAAAGAAAACTGTAAGAATGTTAGCAAACAAGATTGCCATGATATGAACACCAAACAATTTTTCTTTAACAACATGCATACAAGCAACAAATTGAAGGAAGATACTAGCATCTAGGTAGCACCTTGAATTAAGTTTTTTTCTTTTCATGCCAATGCCAACCACACTTTAATATAATAATTATAATATCATTGTGCAATATTCTGATGATCCATTATAAGAAAATGAACCAAAGGTTAAGTGGATCCGGAGGTATAAAAAGAACCTGTTTACTCCTTGTTACCTCAGGAATCAGTTAGCTTTCATTCGTTTTGAGTACAAATTGACATGCTGCAGGGCCCTTTTCTGAGAAATAGCCCGGAAACCAACAGCTGGCAGCAGGAGGTAAAGACTACAGGGCAATTACACTCTAGGCAGGGGTTTCAGGCAGCTAGAGCACTTCAAAGGGTCTGCCTTTATGTGGAAACATGATCAAAAAGGCTACAGACAGCAGACTGTGTTGTAAAAAGAATCTCCCAATTGATACAACAGTATTGTAAATAATTTCCTAACAACATAATCTAAATTCAATCTTAAACAACCTAATGGCGGACGTGTTTTTGTCAGCAGGTATATTTCCATCTGTCACCAGTTTAACAACATTGATGTATACAAAAGAAACACATCACATGAGAGATGTTGATGGGGGTCAAGTGTGACTTTAGGTACTGTTACATACAATACATACTGGTACTGTATAGGAGAGACTGCAGACCAACCCACATCAGAATCATCACAAGTCGTACACATTGCTGTTGTGAAAATACGTTTCAGCATCAACATCCAAGATCGGCTTGCCAAATATGAAGTTACTGAAGTATCTGTGTAGCTATACAAGTGTCGTTGGTTGTCGTTTGACACTCTGTTAAAGGTGCACTATGGAGTTTTGGTCGAGAAATGTGAAAGTTGGAGAAATTTTACAAGATTCTGTTATATGTTCATAACTCTATACACAAACTGTCCTCAGTGGAATATGTGGTCCCTGGAAAACTGATTCAAGATAAAAGGCTATGCTTATGGTGGGGGGCCCGCAACAGTGAAACCGTAACTCTCCTTGTAGCTTTTTAGCTCCAAACATTGTTCCAGGGACCAATTTTTTCATTTGAATAAAGTTTGTGTGTTTAGTTCAGAAAATATATCATAGAACTGTTTCACTTCTCCAACTTTCAAATTTCCCTACCAAATCTACGTAGTGCACCTTTGAAGGTTTGAACTCACTGTATCAAATACTAATACAAGAGTAAAAATGATGTGAGCTTCATGCAAAACAATAAAAACTACTGTTACATATTTGTTATCTAGCTTGTTTTAGCAAGACCTTCCTTGCTATACATTTTAAAATGTGATCATTTCCTCCAGTGCTTTAAAGTGGCTATAATCACTATTTAATTATATAATAAAAGTGTTCAGATGAACACTCAAATGTGTATAATGTGTTTAAATGTTACCTGACTCCGTGGTGCATTTCAGCTCAATGTTGTAATATAATTTCTTTTTTTTTCAAGTTATTTTTGTTTTCTGGACTGCTACAGTTTGGTTTGCTCTCATAACTTTCATAGGTCAGCATTTCTCCTGTTTGCAGCAAGCAGCGCTTTCAAATGAAGAATCTCAAACGATGCTGCTCGATTTAACAAACAGCGGACAGACAAAGGTAGCAACGTGCCTGAGAACATAGAAGTGGGCCAGATATTGCTTTTAAGAGGTGGTAATGACCAAAACTAGAGCTAGTGGAGATTTAATTGGACCTGCATGTTCCAAGTCTGAAAATGAATGCTCTTCATCTGTGGGATGTGTATGTAGGCATCTATCAGCTAATGAGTTTGTCATTGGAAAGTAAATATAATAAAATAATAAAACGTTAGTGTTGTTTACGGTGTACTTCAGTTGCACTCAAATAGGTGCTTTCAAATCTCATATCCAGTAAAAACCTCCCTTTTAAGCTTATATAAGTTGTTTTATGTTTATCTGGAAACTGTCAAAGGTATTGTCTGCCAGAGTTCGTGATGAACTTCCTGTGTGTTTTTATACTTGTAGCTCTTTGTGGAACTTTAAAGGCAGCATACATTTAGTTAAGAGCTTAAATGTTGGCACTGGTTGCTCCACAGGGAACAAACTCGTGGAGTGTGAGCGCTATAAACTAGATCACAAAAGCAAACAAAGATGCTCTTTGAACAGACTGAGAAGCGAAAGATAAACTTTTTCTCTCAAAACGATGAACAACTTCTTCCTTTTTGGGACAATTTCCATACAGGCATGATCTTTAAAATCTAAGTGCTTCAGGGAAGATTTAAGTTATTTACAGAACTAGTCCTAGAGTAGACCACAAGACTGTTTTTATCATTATAAAATGCAATCTATCCACTGGTATGTATAGATTATAAACAAAGGTGACGAAACAAGTTCTTTCCAGTGGCTTAAATATAAATAGACAACAACACATGATACAGTCAGGTTCAGACTTGCAGATTATGAGCTTCATAACAAAGATAATAATAAACTGTAGAGTGTCTGACACTTAACACTTAGGCTGACTCAAACGTGGATATTCACAGGTCTCCTTGGGTGACAGAAGAGCACAGCTGTCTGCTTCCCACATGAAACCTCGACCTCCACACACACACACACATGTGCTGCACCTGTCCGGCTCCTCCCCAAACTCTCAAACCAGTTTGATCACTGCACCACGCTGGGGTCACTGACCGCAGCCGGGCTTATCTGCTCCACTTCTCCATTGCAATGAACCCAATATGAAAAGCCATACATGGTGTTCATGTTGACAATGGGGACAAAGTCAAAGACATGCCCCCAAAATACCTTAAATACACAGACTGACACAGAAAATTGCCGTAAACTTGTCCAAACTTGAACAAATTAAAAATAAAGTAGAAGTCTTCGATTCTAAAATCTGAGAGGCCATACATTTGACTAAAAGAACATGTCTAAACTGTTTATATTTTTTATTTTAATCATAACTGCATGAACCTGAAACAACTGCAGAGTGGAGCAAGAGTCACAAATAGACTTTAAAGGGCTAGTTCCCTTCAAATTCTTCAAACATATTTAACCTATTAAAGCTGTAATGACTATACAAATTTTAAAAGGATTCAAAGACAATTAATATTTGGCTTGTTTTCTTGACTAATGGATTCATCTTGCAGTCATTATATGCTAGTATGACAGCCATGAATGATTATGCATTTTTGGTAACACTGATATATATATATATGCAGATATCTTTTCAACTGATTTTTCTTAAAAGTGGATGATGATATTAGAGCACATATTTTTCAATCATCTATGATGATGACTAGGATATAAACGTATCTGAATAATAAGCAGCTTGCATTGTGTTCACATAATGAAAGCGTCATCTTGTCATATCAGCAGAAAAATCAATGTCCATATTTGAGCAAATCAGCCAATATGAATGGCACCTTGATATTATTAGGAATATCTCAAATATAATTGAAAAAAATGCCTTAACAGTTGTCTCAAGTCCTATACTTTTTGGGTCTGTCTGTCTGTATAGTTTACTATTGTAACAAATCTTAAACGTGCAATCCTAATAGTTGACAAGTTTGAACTGGTATGTTTATAATTCTGCTTGAAAATCAATAAAAATGAACAGATGATCAAAACACTTATTTATTTTCTTTTAAGAGTGAATAAATTAACTTTTTTTTCAGCATAATTGCTCTTTTGGCATTTAATATGCTGATCATGGCACACTGGTTTTCAAAAAGCAGATGGTACCCGGTGTATGACAAGAAACAGCAGGACGTACAAATCACTGGCACGTATTGATTAGGCCTAAACAGTGCTCAAAGAAGACTGCAGGAACACACAGATGGACTGTCTGCAAACACTCATGAGGGGAACAGGGAGGGGAAACTTCATATTTCTGTCACCCAAAGCCTTTGTTGTCAGCTCCTTGATAATAACACACAACATCACATGTAATAGGCTCAGGCAGCAGAGTGATAATGTGCCGCATTAACTTCCCACACAGGGCGCTCTTCCTCCACATGGGTATATTTAGCCCACAATAACAAAAGGCAAAGTGCTTTAAAAGGCTGCTAAAGCTACTGCTGTTTAAATTACTCACGCTTTGACGCAGACTGAATATGCTTATGTTCTGTGATTGGTTATTATTTACAACATGTTATTGGCTGTTCGTTTCACTCGGAAATGGTTTTGTTGGTGGGTGGAAAAGGACATTGTCTTTGCGTTTACGCGAAGCCATGTGGCCCCAAGCTTGGATACCACCAGTATGCAAAGGTGAAAACTGCATGAAAAAGAATTACATCAGGATTTTTTTAGATGACAATGGTTACTAAGAATTTGTGGATTTGTGGAAAAACAAGGATTGGTCGAATTGTATTAATTCGCCAGCGACTGTTTGTAAGGATCAAACATACAACTGAACTAGGATACATTTGCAAAACACTTCGACCAAACAGAAGTTAAATCCGCGTAAAAGTCACACATTGGTCCAGTCGACCGATGACTTCTGTCCAGATGTGGATTTTACCTGTTGCAAGCAGACTTACAATTGGGGTCGAATCCAATTTTAGAAAGACTGGAAATGCAACCTGAGTCAGACGGACAATAGATAGACAAAAATCTGTCACCCACTCATTGAGGCACATGGTCATGACATCTAGACTTGGCGCTCACTGCAGGAGCTCTTAACATGCTATTCTTTCTTTTTCACCGACCCCCGTATAAGACACATAGCCATATGTCCTGGTACGTGGTGTCATGTGATCAAATTGGTTTCTAATATTCCCAACATCTTTTGTCATTCTTCTCCAAGAGCCACTCTACTCAGAATGATAGGGAAAAAAAACTACAACTCTCAAGGCTTTAACACTTCACAAGCCTCAACCTTTTACGACTAAACTCGTGCAATACTTTCTTTATACAAACCACACATGTTCGCTTATTATTATTATACAAGATCTGCCATGTCTTACCAATTGTTCTTGTCACGAAGCTTTTGAGATAATTCCACTGATGAGTGGGAATAAAATGTGATGTTCAGAATCTTCTTCCCAGTGCGTCTTTTCTCTTCCCCTTTCTCAAGAAACGTGATAAAAGATGTGCAATCGTGGGTTTGTAAGCACATTGGGAACGTCGCTCAGTGGACCAGCAGCTATTGAATGCGCTTCAGAGAAATGGTCGGCATTGTAAAACCATCTGAATCTCAACTGTGGGGGTCGCGTTAGGTCCGCCTCCTAAGCAAACCCCCCCTATAGATGCGCGGTATGTTTCACCAATGGTCTCTGGGGAGGGAAGTACACGGAAAAATATCAGAGATCCTCGTCACGCTGGTTTACCTTTGGCGTGGGGGAATTGCGCATCAATGGCACTTTTAAGTATTGCGCACGACGCCGCGACAACGCGGTGAGAAAATCGTAAAGAAGTGCGTTATTTTAATTGGCAAATGAACATCTGGAGGAACGAATTTTCTTTCTTTCTTAGACATACAGGACTACCATAGTGAACAAGCACCCATGTGACTTCTTACAGTGACGGTGATCTTACCCCTTCTTTGATCTTATACTTTCCTTTTCTCTGCCTATTTTATATGATTGAGCTGAGCCCAGCACGACACAGCCTGAGATCTGTCACCTGTTCAGAGTTTGGAATGTGGAGAACTTCTGCTCACGCATGAGAGAACGATACACTTAATACAGAGGTGAAGAGGTCTCCTTTCCCTTTGGCAGAAAAGTAGGTCTACCGTGTAATAATTCAATTTAGTACTGGTTTTAATTGCATAGCTGCACAGCAAGCACTAGTGGGATGCGCCTTTCTTTGTATATTAGGGGGAACGCTGCATTCTGATTATCTTTTAATAGTAAGGTATGGTATGGTGTCGATATCCAAGTTGATTATATCTAGAAAACGAAAATAAAAATACAAAAGCTGAAAAATAGAAAAACTTTGACTTAGATTAGAGGCTACAAATGGATCAGTATGATTACTGAAGTAATGTTGGGCTATTGCTTTACATCAATCTACTATGTGTTTTATAATTCACTGTAAATGGTGAATTACAAGTTTACCAACAAGTTATAGAGGTAAATGCAGTAGAGTTGAGTAGTAGTCCTCCTAGAGACCTCTAGAGGCCATGATGGGTAGCTGAAGATTTCATCCTGGTTATTGAACAGTGTATAAGATTTGAAGTCTCCTCCATCCACAGTGTGATCTATGCAGGACAGAAGAGGCTTAGTGTGTTTAGTGGCAGTCTCTCAGACCGAAACAAACTTAATATGACTGTGAAAGTTTTGTTTTGACACATGTTGATGGCACCAATATTAACAGCAGAAAAAGGAGCATACTCATAAAGTTATAAATGTTCAGGTGCAAGACCACAAAAAGACTTTAACAAAAGGGAAAAGTCATCACTCTCAATGTCCTTTCAAGTTTTATTATCTGGGTAAAGCAGCAGCGTAGAGATCCACAACAGACACGTTTCAGTGCAAAGCCTTCATCAGCGTGATTAATAATAACTAAGATGTTTCATTTGATGTTCTGTGATTTGTGCCAACTGTATTAATGCATGTCCAATATTTGTTCTTTAAAGGCTCTGTTGTGGTCTCCACTATCTCCCTCTCGGTTCCTTAGCTATTCAATGTTCATATGCCAGAAGATGACTTTTTCCATATTTGTGTGAAAAAGGACAAGTTATAAATCTAACATTCTCCAAATTCATGTCAGATTATTACTTGTTCATTTCAACTAGTGTGACGAACAGAATACATCGGGTACCACTAAAGTCTCCTACTTTGGAGTCCCCACTGTGCTCAGTTTGGATATGTGGCTGGTGATTAGCTCAAAAATATACTCTACACTCTAAATACACTCTAGTTTACGAGACTTAAGTTTTTAAAGACTCTAGTTTTAGCTTTTCAGTTGACTTTATTTTTAATGTTAAGCTAAATTATGGCTGTATATATGTCTATATTTATTTCTCTCTTTATATTTGTTAGGGTTTACTTACTGTGTATTCATTTTTCTGTTGCTTTAATTTGCTGTCATTTTCTTTTACAACCTGCTGCTGTAACACCACAATTTCCCAGTTTGGGATCAATCAAGTACAGCTATCTATCTATCTATCTATCTATCTATCTATCCATCCATCTATTCATAGACTTGACACCTTCATGTGAAAGAAACAACAGAGCCTCAGACTGTCCATTAATGGACTGTTACAGTTGTGTTATAGAGCTTGGTGTCCTTTTCTGAACATTTGAATTGAACGGTGGGACTGTCTTTTCCAATCCAATATGTTCTTCTTCAACTAATTAACACAGAGCAGAATAAGACGTTTTAATTGGTTGTACTGAGGTTACTCAAGATTGGAGTGGAGATTTTGCTTTATTGTACAAAGTCCCATAGACGTATTGTATTTCAGAGTGGCTGAAGGTCTTTAGTGTTTGAAACATTCTTGTTTTTCATCAAGGAACATAGCCTTTGAAATTCTTCATGGAAAAAAAAAAAATCTCTGAATGGAATAGAAGCACAAGGACTGTTGAGCTCAGCACAGAGCACTACATAGTACCTGCTTTAAAACTTACAGCTGGTCTCTGTCGACAGGTCCATCATGTAAGATGTCTACAAACAGATTTAACAAGACTAAATGGAAGAACCATTAGAATTCATGCTTCTGTCGGCTGCATTCTGAGGTGTTATTCAATTATCGTTTGGCTGTATATATTGAACTATTGAACATGTTGAACTCCTGCCCCCCCCTGCCCCCTCAAGCACAGCACATCTCAGCCAAAATAAATCAAAGCTATGAGCAGAACACGCCACGTTCTTTTGGAAGTTAACAGTTTCTTTATAAGAATGAAAAAGAAACAGTCATAGAGAGGGGAACATGGCTCGTCTCCTCAAGCTGCACATGGATGTTTGATTTTAGTGATGTTTCTGAGAAAGCATGATGGAAATATGAAACCAAAGTTTCCACCTTAAACAACAGGAGTCGGGTTGTATTGCTGCAGTATATTTATGTAAGAGAGAGAGGTGGACGTGAGGTTCAGAACATTTCTCTCTGAGAGGTGAAAATATCAAAGGAGGAGGCATCAGGAGGTCCATGACATAACCCAAGGGATATTATGTTTCATTGTGTAACACACTTTGTTTATATTATATGGACTTTCGGCACAGAGGCAGGCAAACTGACCAAACCCTTTTGTGTGAACGAATAATACCAGTATCAGTATGATTTACATGCACGGATTAATGCTGCAATGACTGTTCAGATTTGCAATGTAGCCTTGTGTGAATGCTGTGAGTTTGAAGTGTATACAGTATCCAGTAAATAAAAGCCTTTCAATCTACAGGTTGCTTTCCTCCTCATCTCTCTCTCTCTGTGCTAACAAATGTGCAGGAACAAAGACCTTGAACTCCGAGGGCAATGATCCCTTCAAACAAAAGGTACATAGGAGCAACACAAACAAACCTTTTCTTCAACCTTATAGAATCGACGAGCAGAGGGGGTCAGGGTCTTTGAGGTGGACGTGTAATCTGTGACGTTAATCTGCAATGAAATGAAACGATGGGGGGATTAAACATAGAATCCACCACCTTAAAGATGAAGAGTTGCAAAGAAAAAGACAGACGGGTTAAAAAAAAGATTCATTTTTGTATGTTTGATGTTATATCCTGTTCAGAGCTTTATCCTTTAAGATAAATCAATAGTGCCAATTCACAACAGATGTTATCTCAAGACACTTAGCAGATAAAAGACCTTACTGATTGTTATATTATTTACATGAGCACAGCACTGAGCAACATTTAACTAAGTTACAGTTGTGAGGATGAACTTCCTTTAAGAGGCAGAAAGCTCAAACAGAACCAGATTCATGTTGAACAGCCATCTGTTGGACTTGGAAATTGGTATAGTGTGAGATAAAGGACGATGGAGATGGATAGAGACAAATGTAACAACAACAATGAGTAAGCTGCAATGTCAGTAATAATGATACTAGTATGTGTAGTATTAGCAGTAACAACTGGGTATGAGAATAGACTGATCAGTCTAATATTAACATTAGCAACTGTAAAGATTATGAACCAGGGAGGACTGATTATGTTGATTATAGAAGTAGAAGTAGCGTTTTATTCATATAGCCTAAAGGGCCTGTTTATTTATTATACCAGTATGTTCAAGAATAATATTAAAATTAACTTTTGCACTATGTAAGACAATTGTCTGTAACAAACAAGTATTTTCCCAGCAGCTACATCAAGGAGTAGCTCTGTGATGGTTCATATGTAAAATGAATCCGTTATGATACTCATGACACCTTTTCTGCCTTTCTATTACAGGGATGAACACTCACCGAATGTAAGGCAGGGAGCAGTGTTGGTTTCCTGTTACCAATAGGTGTGGGTTTACCTCAACATTGTAACATTGGACGCTTTAAGATGAAAGAAGAAAAGCCCATCAGGTGGTAAATTATAAATCTGGGTGAGGCCACGTCGAATATGGCACAGGTCACTGAAGGCTGGATCTGGATGTGTTCTTCAAGCATACTAGAAGTTGTCTCTTCATTTGTCGATTATGTCTTACAGTGTTCATGATGACTAAGTGTCATTATGAAATCTGTTCTTTATCGGTCTCACTGGGGAGAGACATTTTTGTTCAGGCCTTTAAGAGAAAATTGAGTCGTGATGAAACAAGTACGTTATTGGAGCTGGAGAACACTTAGAGTCTTGCAGGAGAACAGAGGTTTGAAACGTGTCCCCTAGTGGAAGAACAGTGTCACTGCAACACCTAATAGTTTTACAAAAGTCGTTTTCTGCAAACTTTTGATGAATGAAAACCTGCACATTCATTAAGCCTTTCTTCACAGCAAACTGTGTTTTATTTAAATTTGTATTCCTCAATATATTGTAAGCTGAAAGTAAAAGCGATGTCAAGGGCAAACAAAGAGCAAAGGCCTGTGATCAGTGCTCTCAGGACAGAAAACAGAACACTTCTGTTTCCTAGCAACTATTTGAAATCTCTTTGGCAGGAGTACATACTAAAAATAATCACGGCCTTGAGCATTTTAAGTTGATTTCACCGGATGAATGATCAGTAAGTAATATATATGATTTATACTAGTAGCCTTTGTAGGTTGTCAACTTGTATAGTCCACAAGATGTCAAGTCCCCTTGTAAGAGAACCATTTCATCAGTCTGATTTATCTGTATTAAAACATTCTATGCAGAGCGAGAGTCCAAAATCTTTCTTTTTATAATTCACTAATTATTGCTGTTACTTTAGACATTCTGTGCATCCCATTCTAATTAAACAATCAAGAGTATGAACACGTACACCTCCATACATTGAAATAAATCCTGCTTTGGTTGATCAGGTGTAATTAAAAACACATCAGATATCACTTCTGTCATTTATTTTCTGTACAAACAGAGGAGATTTTTGTATAAACTGTACAATCTTTTTAACATGCCGAGACAAAAAAAGTCATTACATAGAACAAAAATGTATAGAAGTAAATTTACTGTGCCTATGTACAATTTATAAATTATATTGTTCATCTGAACACACCTCCATTACCATTTTTTTTTTTTCAAACTATTGTCTGGTATTTTGTATTATACAAAAAGTGGAATCGCTTAAGACAACCTTCTCTTGCTTCCATGATAACTCACTTGTCCTTGTTGATGCAGACGTGGAAGACCTAAACCTCAAATAATGAAAATCATCTGTTGGTCAAACTAGAAAAAAATATCAAGACTCATTCCAATTCAGTGAAGCGAGCGAACATGGCTTTGCGGACGGCGTCCTTGTATGTGTCTGAAGAAGAGAGGGTGTAGTTGGTGCCTTTTGTGCCAAGTCCAGCTCCCTTTGTTCTCAACTGAGCCTGAGGAGGAAAACACACTTTAGTACTTTTTTAGATACAAGAACTGCAATGAAACCCTGACACAACCAGGTAATTGTAGTAAATACCTCAATTGGTGTAGTGATGCCCTGCTGGTTACGACCAAGACCTTTACCCTCCTTCCAGCCCATGGCCTGCAGCATCTTGTTCCCAATATTGTCACTGTTAAGGCCGTCCTTGGTGGGCTGTTCATAGTTACTGCACAGGGAAGAGAGACATTTTAATCATTTAAATATCATATAAAGACACAAGGTTACTACAAGAGCCCTGCAGAGACTATGACACTTTTTTTAATAAATCACTGAAATCAGATGCTCACATGACAGGTGCTGGTTGGTTAAATTTCTTCTTTTTGGGTGCAGGGGGTTCAGGAATGCCATACTTTTCTCTCCTCTCAGCTGCCCTGTCTCGATATTTCAACTGGCAACAGAAAATAAAACAAACGTTACTCTAAAATTGCAGTCATGTTTTCAGAGGTAATGATATCAATGACTGGCAACCATTAGATTCTCTTTGAGCCGAACCTCAGTCTCTTTTCTCTCCAACTCTTCCAGCTCTGCTTCAGTCATTTTGGATCGGCGAAGAACCTCCAGGTTTTTCTACAAAGAGTGAAAAGGTGAATACCTCGTTCATGTAATGGTTCTGCCTGTTTTTTTCTTTTTTTAACAACAGTCAGGACTTCAACCGTTGACGCCTGCAGACAGAATGTGAGAGGATACCTTGTGGAGGTCAGAGAGCTGCTGATGTCGAATTAGACCCTCTTTGTTGGGAAACTGTCTCCTACAGAGCAGGCAGGCTAACTTTGACCAGTCTGTCATCTTGTCCTGGCCTTCAACCCCATCAACCTCTGATGCTCCGCCCTCCTCAGGGTCACTGTCTCCACTGTAGGCTGCCACAAGGCCAAGCTAACCACACCATAGATAAACAAAGGCAGGTGTTATAAACCAGAAAGATATCACATGGTTAGAGTTAAAATCATTCTGTCAACATTACTTTCAAACTGCAAAGGAAGAGTTCAACCTCCTGAAGAAGAACGCACTCACCTTTGAGGAGTTGGCTGAGCTGGTTGTTGGCTCCTCTTCAGGGCCCCTCAGCACCTCGGGCATGAGTCTGTCAAAGCCTCCTGTCTGCTAAACAATAGAAAAATCAACTCATTTGATCTTTCAATTCATATTATTTAAACCTAATTCGTACTATTTGTCAAGATGTTGAGTCTTTACCTTCTTTTCAAACAGTATGAAACCAGCATCAGCAGCAGCTGCCTCTTTCCTTTCTTCTTGACTAATAGGCTGAAAGCTTCCCTTGAAGTTCTCTTTCTGCTTGTTCAGAGTTTTAGCCCACCGCTCCATGTCTTTAGCAATCTGAAAGAATCACACAGATGTAAACATAAATGGAATGCACATGCTGCATCCGAAGACAAAGCTAGGTGTATAACAAACAATAAATGCTGATTTGATAGAGATTTTATGTCAGCATACCTGCTGAGCAGTCTTGCTTTTGGGCTTTTCCTTTTTATCTTTGCCTTCTTTCGCTTCTTTGCTACCTGCTGCTGCATTCTCATTTAGTCCAGCGGTTGCGTCAGCTGAGGCAGGTACGTAAGTCTGCTTCTCCCCGTCCCAGTACAGATACTGCTGAGTCTGAGAGTTGTAGTAATACTGCAAAGGAATACATTTTGTTCATATTCATACTGATGTAAACTCTCATTACCTTTCATCCACATGACAGATGGTGTTGGCTACTTACATGAGTGTTGGGGTCGTAGTAAAGGCCGGTCTGAGGATCGTAATAGTAACCAGAGGACTCATCATATTGATAGGTGGATGTATCAGGAACTGTGAAACATAAAAAGCCATAATTAACTAGGAAGTGAACTTATTATTATGTGAAATCTGTGATCAGTATTGTATCAATATTGCACACTTAATCTGGGAATTCATCATTCATTGGCCAGTCATATTAAAGACTTGTCATTGTCCTCTTGTTAAAAATAAAACTCTTTGAATCAGTTTTTGACTCATTTGACATATTTGTTAGATTACAAATCTAATTGAACATTCAGGACTAGTATTTCCCTCAAACTGCTGGCTGAACCAGATACTCCGGGAAAGACTGTAATATGACAAGCATGGCATTGACCTCAAGGATTCCCTCTCTGTGTATATCACTCTTCAACAGCACAGGCTTTAAAGGGATATTGTGTACTCATACCAGTGCTGGTGTCAGCTGTCTGTTGTGAGGCTGTTAGTGCACCAGCAGCAGTAACTGTGGCAGCAGCTATGGTGGCAACAGGCATCGATGCAGCTTCAAGGCCTGACAGATGTCCCATGTGGTGTTTCGCATCCAAATGCTGGGTAAGCGGCAAACCCTGCAATTAAATGGAATGGTTTTTATGAGATGGATACAGAATGCACTGGATGAGTGGTGCCACAATGTGATTACAGAATAGAATTGACAAAAACATATTCATGTCACCTGAACAGCAGGCTGCACGATTAAATGGGGTTGGTAGACTTGGGCACTCTGTGAGATGACTACTCCAGCTGGAACTATCTTTACACCGGGGGCAGCTGAAATTAGAAAAGGGAAGCTCTGATGAGTCTAGCAAACGTCGTTTGTAACTGAGCCCTTTCATTTGAGCTCGTTATTTCTGAAAGCAGGATTCATTCTTTACTACTGCAGTGGTGCATCCAACACAATGTAAACTCAGCTGCAGTAAAACAAACAAAAATCTCTTTAGAGCAACTCATTTTTATTATCTTTTATAAAGATACGTTATGGTCAGAAACTACAGGAACATCTGCATCAGGTGTCAAAGAATCTCATACCTCCTAGAATCCCGTTTCCCTGAGAGCTGCCGGCTGGTACTCCTGGCTGGTAGTAATTCTGGTAGTCCTATTGAAAGAAAGACAGTATTTTAAACATATTTGTATGCCCCTAAATGGAAAACCAAGCCTCACAAGTTACATTTTTATTTCAAAGGAGATATAGAATATGTATTATTGGATAGATATTTAAAACAGTGCTTTGCTACATATCCTGCACGTGTTATCCCAGTGAGTTTAACAATCATTACTGTAAGCTTGACTTAGATCAATTAAAACCAATAAATACAACTAGCTGGATACAAGATTCCCAGAGTGCCATTACAGAGCCATGTTATTCTTGAATGCATCTTCTAATCAAACAGAATAATAGACATTAGGAATCTTCTGCTCTCAAGCTAATTCTCATGGCTTCACTTATTTTTACTAACCTGAGGCAAAGGTGTGTAACCCTCTTGCAGGTAGCTGTACTCTGACATTCCCTCTGAGCTCTGCTGCGGCTGTAAAGAAACGTATGGGTCATGAGTCTCTTACATTTACACTTGGAGATGATAACAAGGGGTTTTATAAAAAACTATGGCCTACCTGACTTGAGGACCACTGGGCAGCAGCAATGGCTGTGCTAGCTACAGAAAAGGCGCTGACACGATTGCCGTCAGGTAGTAAAAGATCCCTTAAAAATAGGAAAAAGGGTAAGACGTTTTAGAGGTTTCACATGTGGCAGGCTCTCTCTTCTCTTTATTTAATTTTTCATTATCACAAAGCCAAGGCTCATTATAGGCCATTATACTCACTTTCTAGCGCTCTTAGCATAATCCACCCCAATGGTTTTTCCATCAAGTTTAAGAGGTGGCTGAAGTCCCTGTAGGATGGTTAACAGCTGGGAGGCCTCCTACGGACACAAATCACATTTCATTTAAGGGAGATTCAAGCAGCAATGAGACCAATTAGTTGGAAAAAAGGTTTTATACTGAAAAATATGAGAAGATAAACAGATGGGCTCCACAGAGAAGAGGCTGGTTGTTGTAGCTGGAACTGTTGCTGCTTAAAAGCAGATTGAACTGTTTATCTTCACATGTTTAAGAAAGCCTTACCAGAGGAGACGAGAGCTGAACAAAGGCAAAGCCTCTGTTCTGGCCGGTCTGCTTGTCCTTGATGAGGCGAATGTTGTTGGATGAAAGATTAGCATACGGTGACAGAGCTGTCATGATGGCTTCAACAGTGGTCAGAGGAGCAATATTTCTTAGGATGATTGCTGTACAGGACACAAAACAAAGTCATTATTAATGAAAAACACATCATTAATAGGATTTTTTTTTTTTTTTATAAACATGCAGCTATAGAAAATAAGTTCTTACTGTCGCCGTAGAAATCTGCAGTGGGTTGAGTTTCAGAAGATCCAGGATTATTGCTAGTTTCACTTTCTGATGAGAGAACAGAGAAGTAAAAGTTGGGTTAACAAAGCCTTTCTTCAAACTGAAAAGAAAGATATAACGTGATGCCTATTAAACTCCTTTACAATGTCAGATAGATTATATCACAGCCCATTTCACTAATGCCTAATGTATCGTGTTTTCTTCCTATTTGTAGCATCAGATAGTAAAGAACAAATGAATGCTGTTTCCCATCTATGCACTTTTCCTACATTAGACTGAAACAACACAACACAAACTTTGTGTTGCATCCAAGCAGCCCGGATGTCTGCAGTCAGTGGCCTCTTGTTGATTTAACTACTTACCAGCTTTGGCTGCTCCACACCTGAAGCACTTCAGCCTCCTCCGGAAATTGTACAGGCCACACTGCAAGTAACCGTTCACATCATTTTTATTATACACCTACTTAACCCCTGAACAGAGCTGCCTCAGAAAAAAAGGCAATCTATATTGGTGCAGCATACCATACTTACCCAAGAAACAACCTAACCTTAACCACTTGTCCAACTGTAGTTTAGTACAAAATATGCTGACAGAGCTCAAATAGTTGTAACTTCAATACCTAAATGTATGTGTGAGGTGTTCTGTGGAAGCATGAAACCAAGTCAGACAGTTGACTTACTGTGTTGCAGAGCCAGTCTTCATACTTGTTTCTGGGGTGACTGTAGTGCATGTCCACCGTTTTGCCTTGGATGGTCAGACGTTTCTGCAATAAGACAACAAAAATTACTCAAATGTTTCTGGCAGGCATTGTTCTCATCAACAGAGCAAGTAGTGTTGGAAGGGAGAGATGGGGGAGAGGGACCCCCAACAGATAGCCTTTGTGTTAAAGACAAGACAGGCACATGATGTATATGTGAGCATGATGTATGGAGGGTTCTGTAGGTGTTTGGGACCCGAGTGCCCAGGCTGAGCTGGAGCAAAGTGTAGTGTGACCCTAACACACATTTTGAAAGATTTAAACAAAACAAACAATACAAAGAAACAAAAAAGGAAGATTCAAAATGCTCTAATGAGGGGTAGACTAAGGGAAAGTCTGAGCTTGCATTCAGCCTCTAAGATATCATGGATAATGCCTCTATCAGCAAAGTAAGGATGTGTTGATTATCTTAAACTCCCTTTCCTTATGGAGATAACCTCATAACATATGTTAAAACTCCTCAAATAACAATAAAATATATAACATACTTGTTAAATAAATCAGGAATAAAATCATACATTTTCTTGCTCACTGGAATACACTCCATGATTTTTTTTTTTTTTTTTTTTACAATCTGTAAGGTTTTCCACTCTACTACTTATTCATTTCACTTTGGTTGCCTTTTGGGTTATTTTTTTTCAGATCCCCAAGATTAAAACTAGACTTGGCGATTGTGAAGCAACCTGATTGGTCTCCATCCATCGGGTAGCATCTTGCAAGTGATAAAAGTCCACGAAGGCGAAACCACGGCTTATACCTAGAGACAGCATTCAAATATAGACGGGAGGCGTGTTAGTTAAGAGTCCATGGGCATATTATTCAAACTCTTCCACAAACTGCTTCACGACCCAGGCCCTGTTTGGTACACAGTGGGCCACTCCATAGGAGTTTTACCATGGCAAATAATCCTGCTGAATTCTTGAGCCACACTTAAAAACAAAGTGTGTCAGCCAATTGGTTTTCTTTAAATATTATTAATGCTCATACTTACCTGAAAGTGCTCCACAATAGACTGAAACATAGGCCTTGAATTAACATTTGAAATCCTTTTCAAGTAACTTGGTACAATTCTTTGGTAGCTGCTATGGGAAAATGGGTCTTAATGGAAGCAGATTGGCCCTATGGTCAAAGACTGGGAGAGGTTGGGATTGGTCATGTATCTGTTTCTCACCTGTTTTCTTTTTCATCAGCCTGACATCTACCGGCTGAGGCCCCTCCAGTTGGTCAATGGCAAAACAAATCTAGGTAACATAGAAAAGATGGGACAATGATTTAGAGAATGAGCTGGAAATAAGCGTAAATCAACTAAATCAGAAGTTGCATAAATGTGAAGAAAACATACATCATCCTCAGTTACATGAGGAGACAGTCCCCAGAGCATGATGGTCTTGCTCTTCTTCTCTTCTCCAGCTTCCCTTCTGTAGTCTTGCTCTGGGTAGTCGCCATCAGAGTGATAACCATCTTCTGATCTGTCACTGTTACGACGTTTCCTTTCTCTTTGCTTTAAAAAAAAAAAAAAAAAAAAATCCATGAGTTACAGAGTGATGTAATCAAAAAATAGGCTGTTTTTAATTCATCCTTTAAAAGTTACAAATCACAAGACTAACTACCTCTGGACTGTCTCTTGATCCTCGTCGATCTCCTTCAAAGCGATCACTACGTCTCTCTTCACCCCAGCGGCGCATGTTGTGATCGCGCTCCTGATCCCTCTCTCGTCTCTCACGCCATTCTGATTCATCACGGGGGTGCTCAGAGCCATACCTACCACTACGTTCTGTTCGACTAATCCTATTCAGGGGGACAATGAAAGGCAAAGTAAGACTTCAACCACAATTGCTGTTCAATTGGTTCTGAAATTCATCATATTATTGAAACTCTGCTGTATCAACGAGTTCACCATAGCAGCCTCTTGAATTTCATTATATCTATCCGCCAACATTACAGGTGATTACTCGAGGAGCTGTAGGACAAAATAGCCTTACAGCAATGCATCATCGTCCTGACTCATGTGATACACTTATCGACTGCCGGTGCTTAATAACGATAGTAGTTTCATTTTTTTTTAATTTGGTGCAAGAAGAAGTGACTCATCAGATCTGTACGTCACAGTGGTGCTTATAACATGAGGGTAACATGAAGGTCAGTTAATTGGCCTAAGAAGAAGTTTACAGCAGGATAAAGGAGAATGTCTGTCAGTGGTGAAAATACATTAAAGGATTAAGCATGTTAAGATGTGCAACTGGCACCATATTTCAGTAAATTCATACAATTAATCCTGCATTTAACCTTTTTGAGGCATTTTATAGTCGTCAGTTAATCGGATATTGTGATGTATCATTTTACAAGTATCTTTCAATATATCAGTTATTGTAGAATCGCTGGGATATCTTTATCCTAGGCCACATAACGTGTATGGGAACTTGAGTTACACTGCAATTCCCACCCTTGGATGTATATTTAAAAAAAACACTCAAGACAAGACTTCTGTCTTTATGGTGATAAATGAGATGCAGACAGAGAGAAGCTCTTATGCTATGCAACAAGCAACCATTGAGTATATCAATCTATCAACTGATTTTTAAATTAAAAGTTTCAGTCCTCATTGGTCATGTTGTTCTGATATTAATATATATATATATATATATATATATATCAGTGTTTTTCAGCTTAAACTAAATCACAATGTTCAACAAAAGTTATATAAAATGTTGGTGTTATTTCAATTATAAGGAAGTATGAGGGTTACATAGCGATATATTCTGCACTATTCTGCAGGATTTACAGTTTATAAGACAAAAAGGAATATTTTACATAATTTTCAAAAATACTGAAAGTTAATTTTCAAATTATTGCATCAAATTTGAGTATTACATATGTATTTATTTATTAGCACACGTATAAGAATACATCAAAATAGGGTTAACAAAAACATAAAAGGTGTGTCAGGAGAGGTCAAGAAGCCAACAGGCTTATACAAGGGACCTCACCTCTTAAGAGACAAATAAATCAACTAAACAAATCACCAAACACAATTCACAGTAGTATTACTTATCAGTATTACTTATATATTACTGATCATCCTCCAGAGGAAATAAAATAACTCTGACTTGGCAAATACGATTTGATCTAAGTTCAATCACTTACTTAAAGCTTACTTTTCTTCCTCTGGTGAAGGATTGAGTTATTTACTTGGATTAAAATAACAATATAGTTATAGTGTATATATATATATATATATATATATATATATATATATGTATATATAGTTAGCCACTCCTACAGTGGATAATTGTGCTAACATGAAGTTGGCGTTTAACATTACTCACCTTTTATCGGCTCCCATTTCTCTTTGCTGCACACACTCGACCACTAGAATCTAGAATCAAATTAAAGACAATGAATATAATTGTTAAACACAGAGCAGTTAACATACAGTCAGATGTGGTCGACTGATGAGCAGAAACACAACATGGACTCTCTCGGTCTCTCGTTAGCAGAAACACGGTGCTAATAATTGTGTACGTCATTATTTAAATGTCTAGTCAAGTTGTTCAGTGACTCACCGGTGTAGTTTTGTGAAAATGTTACTAGCAACTGAACGTTTTTCAAAAAGGCAATTGGAAAAAATCGTGCGCAAGAAAATTCATCTCACGTCCAAGGACTTATCACAACACTGCAACGACACCTTCTTCGTCCCAAGATGCAACTGTGCATCACGCGGTGCATTCTGGGAAGGCGGCATTTCACCCTGAATTTGCCTCACAGGCAACCTATGCGTGTTGGCTTCTTCGTATTTTCAGTCTATGGTGGCTCTTTGTCTCGTTGGTGGTCGAAACCAATTCTGTTAATAGCTGGGTTTAGCTATGGTCACAGGTTGTCAGAGCTCCCTATTTGCAAATGCTTGAGGAGGAGGCATACCTGGCTGAACATGATTTGATACCATGAGTGGAGTTTAAACGGCGTCCTGAAATGCAAAACTAAGGGAAAAATTAAATTCCTTGCATTTCGGCCATTTTACTTTGCAGTGTTTGTAGTACAAGGACCTGGTTTGTAGTGTTTTAAAGAGTGACTTTTTGATTCATTGAACATTTTCCTGTGAGATGGAAATTCGTCTTACCTTAGACAAAGCTGAGAATGTGATCATTTTAAGGCAAATTTAATTTCCTGTTTATAGCATCACCCCAGTCTCAAGCATACTGTAAATATTAAGGTCTCAAGTTCTTTTTTGTTGTAAGCACAAGAGGATAGGACTCATTGGCAATATCATGTGTAACTATCAGGCTCTGTCCAACAAATAAAACCATACATATAGAAAGTTATTCAGGTATCCATAGCGAACCTAAAAATGAACGAAAGGAAAAAGTGGAAATTATCTCTAGACTTTATTATCAACTGAGTGAATTTTCTGGATTAGAGTGTAAAAAGGATGTTAACTCTTGTATTTCAATGCCATAACGTTTGAAAATGAATGTACACAAAGATAGTCTCAAGTCCTTTTTAGTTAAATTAACAAAAGATAAAAGAGAGTAGCAGTCGTTGGCAAAATCATTTGTAACTCTCAGGCTCTGTCCAACATAACTAAAACAATAAATTAGTATAGAACATTATTCATGTCACCAAAGTAAACCCCAATGTTGTGTTTTATTGAGGGCACAGCGTAGAGTGAAATGCAGATGTCAAAATCACGAGTTTAAATCGCACAAGGTTTCTTCTTATCATGAAAGTTATGCAAAAGATAAGAAAATCAACAGAGTGAATTATAAGATTTATAAGTTAACAGAATAGATACTATACCCTGTTGTTGGGGAAATCATTCATACAATGCTTACTAGTACATTGCATGATTATATGCATATCATGTAATAACTTTCACAAAATGTTCTTCTGTTAACATACAGATAATATGCACTTTATATGTTATGCACACAAATCCTTCTCCATATTTACATTGTTATTCAGGCTATATTTAAGTTCATTTACATTCCAGCAACCATGTCATTGCACATACAGTACCTGTTTTATTGCCTTCATTTACCCACTTATACCTGTGTTTGTGTTTATAGTTTTATCTGGCTGTTTGTCTATTTCTTTCTTGTTTATCTCATATATTGAGAATACTGAGAGCTACTGAGCATTTGATTTAATTTGCTTCTATGCATAACATCTTGTCTATTTCATATCCGACAAAGATGAGCTACAACATGAAACAAAGTCATTATTTATCATTTACACAGTTTATTCATTTATTACAGTATTTAAATCCTGAAACATCACCCAGCAGATCACTGTACAAGCAGGTGCTTAACAAAGATGACTACACAATAACTTGTTCAACTTGGCACACAAAAATGTCTTCTTTCATTAATCTCTGATGTGGTAATGACACTGTATACAACACAGATGGTCAACAGGTTGTGCTGATATCAGTTACATAATTGAGCTCCAGCATATGTTAAGAAACAATTATTTAGGGAGGATATTTCTCTTTTGTAACCTTGATCATGCCAGAGTCTATAAAACCCAAGGCAGAGTCACTTATCCCTTTAAAAAAATGCATCATGAAAGGAAACAACACAAAACTCAGCCATGTTATATAAAAATGGTCCACGTTGTCCCACAAAAGAGATGGTGGAGTCCATTACACAAATATAAAAAAATCAGGGCAGGGAATGGGCAGGTAGCTCTGGGACACAATTACTTTACATGTTGACTTCTAGGTCAAGGTCTCTCCCTTCGTCACCTGTAAAAGATGTAAAAAAATAAAGCAAAATTGAAATTATACCCCCAAAAAACTGTTGGACTGTTAAAATTACGTACAATACAGTTTACTTACCCTCGCCTCAATGTATTCAATCCTCCTCTCCAAAGCTGTCAGCTTCTCATTGAGGGTGGCCAGGCGGGATCGACACGACATATCTGAGGATATTATAGACGTATTAGATCAGGGATGGGCAACTTTGGTCACAGCAAGGGCCACATTCATTTGATTCTCACTGCCAGGGGGCCAAATTGTAGGATACAAAAACGATAACAGTCAATAATGTCTCAAATTTAACTCAACATACACCAGTGATCAAATATTATTATGGACATATTTCTGGTTTTCATGATTTCATGGCAGATTTTGTCATGTTTTCTTGTTTTGATATATAAAAATTGACCTGAGGGCCACCCCTGTATTACACAGCTGGTTTGACGTCGTCAGCGTAATATTTACAGTCTATGGTCGTCAGCTTGTTATATTTAATTTATCTTGTCCACTAAAATACAAATCTCCATCCCTATGGTTTAGGGGTTATCACTCATTTTAATAGTTATTTTTCTGATGTTATAACAGATGACAGCTGTGGCCTTGCAGCTATCAGAAGCCTTAAAGCCATCTGTCGTTAAATGTTTCCACACTTATCATGCGGCTATCATTGGCAAACAAGCGAAACAATGTTTAAGGCAACTTAACACCAAACTGGCATCGCCCTGCTACACGCAAAGGTTACTTTACTCACAGCTAAAGATACAAGCTACATGCTAACTGGGAGTGGTCTTTTCAATGGGCAACATCAGCTAACTAAACCAGCTCGCTCGATCCAGCCGTATACAGAAAACAGCCACACAACCAATGAGCTCATCCGTACAATTTGTTGTAAACTACTTACCAAATGAGTTAAGAAAGTCGGCGATTTTCTTTATGCTGCTCGTAATAACTTCTATATACTCTCGATTCGCCCAGTCTTGGTGAATCTCTCTTTGCACTGGATCTTCCTGGCCAGCCATTTTGGATCTTTTGGATGAGTCGCAGTTCAGCGTTCAAACCAGGATATCCCCCACTGCGTTCATCCACTAAGCCCAGCTCCATATCATAGTTATTATAGCGTACAGGTCACGAATAGATTTATACAATTATGTACATTTATCATACAACATAAGGGACGCTACAGTGATAAAGTGGTTATCGAGCTGTTTAGAGAATTATCTTGGTAACTTATTAGATTTTGTGGACCTATTATAACAATATAAAAACAATAAAAGAGAAAACAAAGAGTTGTTTAAATAGGCCATGCAGCCACGTACCGAGAGGCAAAAAGGTCAAATCCTTACTTTGCACAAACAGTAGGCCTACTGGAAAATTCCAACACTTAGCAGATACATTCCTCACAATGTTATACACGGCGGTGACTAGGGCTGGGAAATATATCGAGTTTCTAAGATATATCGATATATTTTCAAACAAGATATAGGGTAAGACAATATCGTTAATATCTATATAGTTTAAGTTGCATTAAAATAACGTTACAGAGGTGCCAGTTCACCTTTTTCTCATCTCACTGATGATGACTGACTGTCTGTCCCTCCTATCCCTGCTCCTCCTCTGTCTCTCTTTTATTGTATTTAAGCAACATTTGTATTTTATCATATTACTTTTTAAATTCACAAACAGGTAGTTTATTTTTCCATGTGTTTTCCATATATCGAGTATCGCCATTCAGCTAAACAATATTGAGATATGAGTTTTGGTCCATATCGCCCAGCCCTAGTGGTGACAGGTAACGCCTAAACATGACTTGTTCCTGAATGTTGTTATAATGTTCAACCAGTCCCTTTGAATTGATACCTAAGAGATGCCTATATTTTGTAAAGATGACTAAGTAGCATATAGGCCTTTTCAAAGTAGTCTGAAGTTCTTTAATGCATTGCAGTTTTGAAGTACACAAATGACAGTGGCACTTTATATGACATTTAATCCTTTATTTTTCACCTTTAAATCTTGTTGTACACTGTGGACGAGTCAGGCATTTACATTTTCATCAGAAACTCATCTCCCAGACAATGGCTTCAATGAGTGTCTTCATTAAGTAAATAGGCTGAACAACCAAAGTGTACCACTCTGGAGATATCACAGACTTTGGACGATTGCATGAATTTACTGTGAAGGTGGAGACATGATAAAATAGCTTACACATAAAAACATGTATACTAATTATCTTTTTTGGCTCGGCATATTATAACTGACTTTCTTTTCAGCCAAGACCTTACTTGACCCTCTCAAGTAGTTCTTTAATATCGGCCTCAATGTCCATCGTTAGGAAGTTTCTGCTGTAGCGCTTGTATGGATCCCCGTCAGGGCCGATCAGGAACTTTTCAAAGTTCCAGGAGACGTCATTCCTACAGACAGGACTCCAAATGATGTGCTTTGGATCAGTCATAAGAGCCATGGCATCATCAGAGGGGAATGGAAGCTTGTCCTTCAGATAGACGAACAAGGGGTGGGCATCCTTTCCGTTTATATCAACTTTCTCGAGGATCTTAAACTTTGGTTCAAAGCCATTTCCTGGACGGATATATTTCAGAGACTTCATGATTTCATCATTCTTGCAGTTCTCCTGTTATATAAAAAAGACAGAAACAGTACACCATAGATAGGCACTTTAATGATCAATCATTGATGAAATAGGATTATTTAAGTTTATCATTCAAACCCATACAAATAAGGTTACTGCATTTCATGATGTTCTTATTTCAACTCCAAGGCAGCCTACTGTTATTTACAAGTTTATGATTGTATTTAACCTTTCACCGAAAATTAAATGTTTTATTTACTTTTTTAACATAAAAAGTAATCATCAAATTAAAAAATATGGGACTCCAACTGCCCAACAAAGTAGTTAATAAAAGCAACACAGATGAATGTTACCTAATCATTAATCCATAGGATTATTCCCAATGAGAGGGACTATTGTTCATCTTGTAAATACTTGGAGATCATTGAATTGATATTGCTATTGGGGATTTTGCTATTGCTATTTAATTACATTAAATAATAAAAACGGCATAGCTATATAAGGACACAGCTTTTTGACTTTTCTAAATGTATCCAACCATCTTCAAATTTTCTATGACAATTTTTACCATAATGTAGCAGACACTAATAAACAGTATGCCTTGCATTCAAGAGTGTAGGCCTACTGTAGTCTGCTTATCTAGTAGCACAGTAGGCCTTATGCTTGAGCTGTTTAGATATACTGTATATTTTGAGTGTAATGACCTGCACTGGGGGAATAGAAGCCCATGTCATACACCTGCTTTCATTCACACCTCACACAGCTTACCTGGTGTCCAAACTGGTTGCAGGGCACACCCAGGATAACGAGGCCCTTGGCGGAGTGACGACTGTGGAGCTCGTTCATCTGAGTGTAGTCCCTGGTTGTTGTTCCTCAGAGAGACGCCACATTTTCAATGAGAACAACTTTCCCTTTAAGTGCAGAGAAACTGAACGTTTCTCCGGACAGTAGCTTAGCGGTGAGGCCGTAAAACCTTTTAATATTAGCAGCCATTCTCATGAACTCCAGATGAACCTCTCCGACAAGATGTGGGCTTAAGAAATGTGGTTTATCTCTTATCAGGCGGTTCAATGTCACCGAGTCCAGCCCCCTTTTTATTTAGCTGATGTAAAACTCTAACTCAAGAGGCAATTTTAACATCCAGGAAGTAGTTGGGACTGCATGGTTAAATGTTAACTTTAAGCCAAATGTGTCAAATATCTTCTTGTGCTTTTCTATTTTTCTGACCACCAACCAACCGCATTTAAATTGTACAAGTATTTCACATTGATAGGCTTACGTCCAAAATAAGTTACAGTATTTAAATGAGTGACATTACCGGGCATGTATACCAATGTCGCCAGTTACAGGTGACTAATTATTTGTCTAACGAAAAAATAATTAGTTAAATCTACAAATCTTCCACTACATGTAAATGTGAACAATAAAATGTGTTTCACTTGAACTTTTGTTCTGGTTGTTTTTGGTTTAAAAGTTCCTTTTTTTATTAAAACCCCCCCTGTTGGTCGGCAGTAATGGTACAATCCAGGAAGTAAAGCATGTGCAATCCTCACTCGACAATCTCTTTTGGTCTAAATTCAGTTATGGGTTAATGCCACCTGAAAACAACGAAACATTCACTTAAAATGTTGCCTTGTGATTGAAAATGCCCGTGTGTTAAATATTCAGAAGAATCGACCTAAATAAGGGTCTGATCGTCGCGTTGGTCAGCATGCCAGACTGGGTCAGTCTGTGTGTCTTTAGCCTGTTGTTAAGTCTGATAACAATAGCATGTTACATTTTGTACTCGGGACTATCGTCAGACATCATCGTACTGACAGGCTCTCCTCCCATAAAGAAGATCACAGTTGCCTACAAATTCAAACAAGGACCATACAAAAACTGTGGACAACTTTTTAAGGAGTCTCACAGTATTGGACCAAAGCTGTCATGTATAGGAGTATATTATGATGACCCTAAAAAGGTAAACAATGACACCACTCACCATCTATTACACAACAAATATTCACTTTAATTGACTCGAGTTTTTTGTTTTACATTTGGCACAATATCTTCGCCTTACAACCAGGCACGTTTTACCTTGTAAACTAGGATATGTAGTTGACCAGTAGATGGCAGTAATGTTATTTTATTCAAACTAATGAAATTGTAGAAGAGGGATGTCCTTTTCTACACCCGTCAACATTTGATGGTTTAAATGATTGTAAATCTCATTTTCCTCGAGAAAATGTGACATACAGTGCAAACATAGTCCTCACATTCTTGGGTTCGCTCTTTTCTCAGGATTTTGCAGTGAAAATTGGGAATGTTGATCTATTTTGAGTTTTTAATGTCTTTCCCTGAGGGAAGGAGGGGTTGTTGGTTCAGGTGTATAAAAACATTATCCAAGTGCTTTTGAGGTTGTTCATACAAAGGTCCTATGAGTAAGACGTCTATGCAACTCCAAAATGACTTCTGTTTAACAATAAATGAAATGTAAGCTAAGTTATAAACTATGGTCACTTTTTTTTTTTTTTTACAAATATGGTGATAGTTAATTAAATAAATGATGCAGTCATTTCAGTATTTATTCAATCTTGCCAATTTAGGAGGTCTCTGGTTATTAAGAATCAAACTACAGAAACTTATACCCATTATATGAATGTGACTGAAGATTCTTAACTTTTACACCTCTGCTGCTGCCTCTGCAGCTGCTGCAAAAAAGAAACATAATGTATGAGTTGATCCCCCTGTGAGGAGGTCCTGTATCTCCAATCATTCCCTGTGTGAACTCATTCATCCCCAAATTAATGAATTAAAAATAGAGGCAGTGCACATGAACAAAAACATGCAAATATACCAGATCGTAGCAATAGGCGGATTTCCATCTAAAGTCTCTTGGCAGGTTGATGGTTAATTTCAAAAGTATACACAGTATTACATATAACCACAATGACAAGCAAATACCAATACAAAAAATATTGACCATACAACGACATAAACTGTACATTAGTTGACAGGGACATAAACATACAAGTGTAAAAAGTGGTTGTGCAATTTTGTTCAAAACAAACCAGGATAAAGTGACCTTCAGAGTTAAAGTGCATAAAGTGCTTGAAGTGCTGCTACAGGAGGTAAAGTGCCGGAGTATTAAAGTGCAAAAGTGCTGGAGTATTGCACAAGATTATGAGGTGCTGATGTAAATTGCACAATTGCCCTTATCGAGCCTGTAACTTTGAAGTGCAGGTGTAATTGCACATAGCCCTTTGAACTGAATTTGCATATACAGACAATGTGTATATTGCACATGGGTAGCATACAAAGATGTGTTTAAGTACCCAGTATGCACTTGTGTTAGATACATGATAGTTGTATGTTTTTAGGTATAATTAAAAAAAAAAGGTTAGACATGGTTTCATCTTCACATGACCCTTGAAAGTGGCAAAGCTGAAGCATTCCCGGACCAAACGTCAAAAAGCCTAAATTCTCAGTGTCTAAAAGCAGCAGGATATTATATATTCTGGATATGCTTTGAAGATATCTTATCCAGCACACCGTCTGTGGTCTCCATAATCCAGTGGTACTGTTTCACACATTTTAAAACACAAGTTCAGCATGAGTTGTTTTTTCAACGGTCTCTACCCAAACAGCAAGAGAGGGAATGGAGCAAGGAGGAGCGCCTGGAAATGTTTAAATAGTGCAGTCTGATACAGTGTGGAAAGGTCTCGAGTTGCAGGTTAAATCAGTAGGCTGAGAAAGTTGGTCTTAAGAAATGTGCATCTGTGATAGCACACACTTAAATTTAATGTGGAACGACATGTATACATTCCCATAACAAAGTGACCTCTAACAGGGACTAAAAACACATTTCAGGTTAGATAACATTACGACAGTTTGTATGTTGTATTAGAGCTTTAACAATGCACTGAATCTGAAATGATATACAATTAATCTGCAGCATGCTTGTTCGTCAACTGAAATACTTATCTCTTTTTCAGGATCTTAAATGAAATGATTTTCGTCTTTTGTGAGTTTGACAGCATTGAAATTAGATTTCTCTGACGTTCGGACCACTGGTCTGGTTAAACAAGACACGAGAACTTGAGCTCTGCATTTTTCACACAATATTCCTTCATTTTGTATACTTAAAAAAAATAAAAATATAGCTTCATAAATTGAAATTAAACAACAATGGCAAATGAAATGTTTTCATCTCAAATGATCATACTGGCAAGTGTTATACTCTCAGGGAGTAGGCAAGACAATAGAGATACATGTTAGTATTTAATGTTTTTAAATTGTTGCTAAATATCCCTCTTCTTGAGAAGTCACTGGAATATGCCTTACAAACTGCATGTCGCTGATCTTTCCCAGAGACAGTGTAAGACTCCCACACTGTCGACATTTGACCATGAACACAAGTCAGAGTTTGTCCAACAGGTGACTTCTTCTACTCCAACAAAAAAAAAACCTCTTCTCTGAATCAGCAGTTAGGCGTACTAATTCATCAGTATGGATAAGTGTCATGCTTGGCCATTACTAATGATTTTTCCCCTCCCCTGTTAAAGACACATTTATATAGAAGAGCTAATAGAACAAAATCTGCAAGTTGATGTGAGGACATAATGTTAACTTAATAATGAGATTACCTCTACCAGTTCTTATTATGCAATTATTATATATCTGTTGAATACATGACTCATCATTTTCAGGGCTATAGTTGTCAGCAGTATTGACTTAAGTGGATCTGCTTAAACCCTCCACAGCATAGAGACCTGATGGAATGTAACCAGAGTTCACTGGTGGACTCTTTCCAGCTCTGCTTCAAAACCCTTTTGTTGTGCTCATCCTCCTTTTTTTTTCTTCTCCAAGCCGGCAATTAAGCTCGCCGTAGGTCCTAGTTCTCCTGCGCAGTCACAGCCAAGTCCTGATCTAAGTTAAAATAATTGGCGTAATGATCTCAGCTCATTAGCCTCCGAGCCTCAGGATGCCATTCAGTCCCGGAGTCCAGGAGCCCCAGAGAGTGCTCTCAGGAGGACACTGTGTTTGGTGTCGAAATGGTGAGAGAGTGTCCATTGATATTAACTGTGAGAACCATTTTCAAACAGTGCAACTGACAGAGGAGGAGTGTCAGCATGGCTATTCTCATCCTCTGTTCTCGCTTTTTTGCACTTTTACCTCCTTTAATCACTTCCTCTGGAGAAACAAAAAATCTCAACGAGGACTTAAGTTGGTGCTGAGATGGTTGCCATGGTTACAGGGCTGGAGCAGATTTATCTTTTTTCTTCAAATGGCTAACCAAAAAAAAGAAAAAGAATCACGGCCTCCACTCTCCAAACACCTCTCCTTTAACAGCCAGTCACAAAGGCAGGAGTGGGGGGGGGGGGTGTTGACCCAGTGTGCTCACTTCACCTCTACCCTTCTCCTCCTCCTCCTCCTCCACCTCTCTGCTTGCAACTTTTTTTTCCTGCAAACTCCAAGGCGGGGACATGGGTGGATCATGCAGTTTTCTGTCAAACTTCATATTCCAAATAGAAATCAATCAGGGTCAGGGGCATCTTGACGCATAGAATTGTCTGAATAAAAAGCTGGATGACAAGTGGACTAGTGGTGGTATGACATGTTTCTTCCATCTTCAGGGACCCATGTCTGTCCGGGGTCATTATATGATGAAAGCTGCGGGCATGGTTGCTTCCGGAGTCGGGAAATTAGTATAAATTCCATGTTCGTCTTTGTGGAAAATGATGAAATAGTAGAAAAATCTCTTCAACACTTGCCTTCTCTGAAGGTCAGAGTTAAACATTTAAAATGCAAGCCTGACTTAATCCAGGACTGATTTTTTCCAATGCGAGTGAAGATAGTTTTCTTCTTTTCTCTCCTGTTTCCACAGTAGTTTGGAAGCTTTTTTTTTTTTTAGTTACAGATGAGCTGTCAGTGTTTTGGAGACACTTCAAAAGACACCACTCTTGTTTCTTGATGAGTCTAGAGAGGAAAAACAAAGATTGTGGACAGAGGCTTGTGCTTTTGGCTGGATTTCTTTGTTGTGGACTCACTGCATGAAGCCTGTGATGATTAATAAATCTGCTCAGCTCAGACTTCCCACTGTGAGCCCCCAAAACATCCAAATTGTCAAAAATATCCTCATGTGAAAACTCTCCCAAATGTACTAGTGCTCCTTACTGTAAAGTCAGTGAAGCAATTACTAGATGTTTAAAATGATACGTTCAACAAAGTGTTGTGTTATCTCTTACTGTGGCTGGAAATGAAAGTGAACTAGGTGTATGGGGGTTTATTAAATTCAGCCTTTAACCACCAAAGAGTGATGGTACCAGGCTTGCTCATCACACAAGGAGTTTAAAATAAAAACACAAATTCAGTCATTTTTACAACAATGAAAACTCGAGGGAGAAGAGAAAGCAATAACTAGAAAAACGTGTTTTTGACAAAACCGTTTCCCGTCATACATTTAAAGACAATCTAACTAAAGAGAAAACAATAGCAATAATACGGGCTTAGAAACTGGTCTCTCATGGTGTCAATGCAGTTTTTATTTTCCAACAGTTCAAATCAAAATGAAGTTTATCCGCACAGAGGAACAGAGCAGTAAACACAAAGCTGCTCACAAAAGAAGCAAAAACCACAATACCTCTCCTGTTTCAATATGACTCATTTAAACCATCTTCTCATTTAATTGATACAGCAGTAAGTCCATAAAGTGCTTATATTAAATATTGTGTTTGACCAGTTATGATTAAGTTTACATTGATTTAACATCTAGAAACACAGTAAATACTCAGTCTTCAGGCCGGGTGGCACTAGGATCGGGTCTGACCAGCGGCAAGGAAAAAAGCAAATTTTCTCATCTTTCAGCTTATCTCTGTGTCGGAAATCTGAAACATCTTGTTATGGGCCGCCGCTTTAGCTCAGGGGTTTGAGCATGCGTCCCACAAATAGAAGCTTTAGGGTTAGGAGTTGGGTTAAGGCTATAGTCCTTGTCGCAGCTTCTGTGGGTTCAAATGTTCAGTGTTTGCTGCATGTCATCCCCCGATCTCTTTCCCCAACATTTCCTGTCTATCTTCAGCTGTACTGTCCATTAAAGGCAAAAATGGCCCAAAAAGTAACTTAGAAAACAGCGTGCTGTTGTGAGAGAAATATGCTCACTCCACGATGTGCTCTGAACACCACACTTCTCTCCATGACTGGCCTTGTGTGTGGAGGAGCGAAGGAGAAAATCGGCATTCTCAGACACACTAGCTGTGCTTGAAGTGTAACGTTGATGGGTTTATGAACAAATTGGACCATTTCGACTTATTTATTGCACGAGCCTTTGTGGTGCTCGGCTCAGCACAGTGGGGAGAACGTCTTGGATGTCCCAGGAGAAGTCATTTGTAAGGAGTGTCTCCCTTCTTTTTTTTTTAATGGGCACCAGGGTGCTCAGATTGGAGGAAGAAGCAATAAATGCTTAGTTGCCAAATGCTCCAATTAAACTTCAATCTCTTCTCCTTAAATTTGGCACCTGGTTGACATCAGAGAGTGTAACTTTTTAAGCCAACTCCTCATTATTTTTGGAATCATTTTTTCCTTGTCGTAGACACAAGTCTTTGTGACTCATCAGTCCCCAGAGACAGACAGGGACTCTGGATTTGTTGGTGAAGGTTGGCATTTCAGAGTTTTTCTGTCCTTATTCTGGCATGTGGGAAGATGATGCAAACCAATGTGTTTTTGTCCATCACTTCCTGCTCATAAACATCAAGAAAACATGATTCTGAAAGAGCCAGATATTTATTGAGAGCAATAATATGTGAGTGCTGCTTTCATATCAGAGGCTCTGGTTTCTTCTCTCTTTCTACATTAGCAATCAGTCCATTTTGTTTGTTTGTTCTAATCAATCTACATTTCTTTGATCTTAGGTGCCTGGGCCACTATGCCGATATGCTGTGGGCAGTATTCTGAGCGAGGGAGAAAACAAGGCGGACGAGGAGCTTCTAAAAAGCTACAAGTCATCGAGCTTTAATGTCTTCTCTTTTCCGGAAGTCACACATGTGGTCACTACCTCGTTCCCCCGAAGGACATTTCTCTCTGTCCTTCTGGGAGTAAGAAGAGTTTACCCACAGCTGGAGCAATACATCAAGGTATTTTTTTCTTTTGTTGCATCAATCACAATAACTTGAAGGTTGTATGTGACATGACATCCGGTGTTGAAAAAGGATGCAGAGGCGGAGTGCAAAATCCCGCAGTTCATCGAGTGTCCGCTTGAGGCCGTGTGCAGAAGCACCATACTTCACATACACGCCTGTTTTCACAGCAGAAATGAACATGTTTACAGCCTGGTTCAAAGCACAAAGTAGGTCTTATTAGCTCATTTTGACAACTCATCCGTTTTGATTTAATTTAATTAAGGATCAGCGTTATTCACAATAACCCAATCCCGGCTCCAGCTCTCAGCCTACTGTCAGTCATTAGGTTGACTGACAGTTAGGTTGAGACAGCATGTCCAGCATGGCGGCCGCCATGAATGGGACGCTAAGGCCCCCTGCAGTAACAGAGGGGTGATGTCACACAGGCTTCGTCCATTACTATTTACAGTCTTAAGTGTTGCACAAGAATATCAAAACTGCTCTGATTCGGTCATAGGCATGAGGCCACAGGCCAAGTTCCAAAGATTATCACAGAAATAATGTTTCTTAAGGTGGTATGGGTGTTGCAATAGTGTAATAGTGATATTCTTGTGCAGTATTGTTAGTGTGCAATACACAGTATGTTGTTTGTTTTTATTGGAATGTGTTTCTCCTACATGTGGATTGTTTTCATTGTTTGTATCTACTGATGCTACTGTAGAGGCAGCGAAATGTGTGCAGCACTTGAGTTCAAGACAAATTTCCTCAAGGGGACAACAAAGTGTATTGTATATTATCATATGGTATCACAATGTGTATTGTATCGTAATGTGTCCTATCCCTGCACCATAGTAAAGCACACAGTTTCTTCTAAGACCGAGCATCAGCCCCATTAGCTCGGAGCCCATCACATAATTGTCCAATGGGAATCAGTGCTCACACAAGGTGTCTTTGTTGCACTTTCACTCAGAACATACAGAACATTAAAACCCTCACAGAGCACAGTTCAAAGATGTATTTATTCTCTTTTCAGTGAACCCATTTTGCGTCCATTCATGACAAAAATTTTGCTCTCAAAATCTTTTTGGGGAATGATATTACGATGAAATTACAACCGTCAGGAGGCATGGCCTGTGTGCTTATTTCAGTGGCAGTAAAACAGTAATGGGAAAGTGCAGTGTTTGTGTGTGATCTGAGTTTATGTGACGGAATGAATCATCCCTAACTCTAAGGTGGGCTCAAGCGGTAGGAAGGAAATGATCAATATCCAACCCCATGATCGTCACGTTTACTTCTGAGTCACACTGTGGGTTTCCAGGCGGCACAAAGTTAAAATATATTTTGTGAAAAGCCTGGCACGTCAAGTATTTTCTTCCTTCTCATGCCTTCTTCCCTGCATCCCCTGGAGGGTTTGCTGGTGTGTGTTAGGTAGTACAGCAGGAAAAGGATTTATGGTTAGAAAGTAGTCGGAGACATGGGAAGACAAAAGGAAAGAAAGAAAAAGAATGATTTGAGCTCTTTTCAGCACTTTGTGATGAATGGTTTCATTGAGTGCTGCTTGAGGGATGCTGGGAAAGTGAGTCATTGCATCGAGCAGAGGGTTTTGTGGCTATGCTTTAATTATGCAGTGTGCTAAAAAACAGGTGGCAACACCACAGGTTGTCTCAATCACTCTGCCTCTACTAGAGGAGCATGTTTGTGTGTCCTTGCTGGCTGCCTCTACCATCTGCTTGAACGCTGTTTAAATCTGGCTCTGCTCCAGTGACACTTAGCCTGCCTGAAAGGTCAGGTTATACCGCCATCAAACTGGACATGAGTCTTTCAATAGGTTCTTATCCACTTGAATCCTTATTTTTGTGAAAAAAAAAAAAAAAAGCTTCATGCATCAGATAAAACGATAAAAGCTACTTCAAATACGGTGTTGTCATTTTCTTCTAAGTGGTTTTTTAAAGCAATCAGGTATTTTTTCTCATTTTAAACTTATTTTAAGCTACAATTAAGAAAAAAAAAATCAAATAAATTAGCAATGAATTGTATTTGAATAATCTTGAACATTGTGAAACACGTAATGCAAATGTTTTGTTATAACAGCTCAGAAGAGTTGTTGATTCAACCTTGCCATCATATTGATTTTCCTTTCTTAACTTTTCAAACACTGCTTACTATGATGCGATCAAATTCAGCAGCAACACAAACAGCCTTCCAAATGACCACAAAGTTGAATCAACTCATCTCTAAAACAGTGTGTGTCCCATACTCTATAACCTTCATGAAGGCTTAATTTGCCGTAGGCTGTTGTTTTAGACTTTCTTAGTTTTAGCTGCACCTATAAAACTCCATGTACTCGGGTTTGTGATATCAATGTGTCAATAGTAGTTTCACTTATTAGTTTGCCTATAATGTCTCATGTGGGTGGCTTTCTTGTCTCATCCATTATAGGCCCTGCAGCTATTATTAATAGAAAAAAAACTGAGAAAAAAATCCCACGCATAACCTCTGATCTCCATATTGACCAATTCTGGAAAAAAAAGTGACACAGAAAGAATACAAGATTAAAAAGAAGTTTTCTATCTGACTGTAGGATACCTCCTAAATGTGAATTTATTGGCATGTAATTTAGTTGATAGATGGAAACTGACCTGGAAGTAAATTATTTGGGAGTTCTGGATCTGGGATGTCTGCCATTAGACAACACATTTTGGCAACAGACTTGAAACCCAGTGAGAGACTCAATCCAAACCCTGTGGTTATATTTAGAGACAGAAGATATTTGTTTCATTTTAAATGTAGGTAACAGGAATGACATATCCATTGTAGCTCACAGGTTGTGCAGTTGTTTAGTGCAGGTGGGGATCACAGGTGTCAGCTCTTTCTCTAAGTCTCCCTTCATCAGCTTTGAGTGATGCACGGTATACCAATACTAGAAAAGTAGCGCGGTGCCCACCTTTTATTAATACCACTCCAGGTTTTCTCAACCTGAAACAGTGAGGCTGTTTGTGTCTGTGTGCGTGCTGTTCATCGCTCTGCTTTCACTCCCTGCAGACAATAGGTGTTGTGTGTGTGTGTGTGTGTGTGTGTGTGTGTGTGTGTGTGTGTGTGTGTGTGTGTGTGTGTGTGTGTGTGTGTGTGTGTGTGTGTGTGTGTGTGTGTGTGTGTGTGTGTGTGTGTGTGTGTGTGTGTGTGTGTGTGTGTGTGTGTGTGTGTGTGTGTGTGTGTGTGTGTGTGTGTGTGTGTGTGTGTGTGTGTGTGTGTGTGTGTGTGTGTGTGTGTGTGTGTGTGTGTGTGTGTGTGTGTGTGTGTGTGTGTGTGTGTGTGTGTGTGTGTGTGTGTGTGTGTGTGTGTGTGTGTGTGTGTGTGTGTGTGTGTGTGTGTGTGTGTGTGTGTGTGTGTGTGTGTGTGTGTGTGTGTGTGTGTGCTTTTCCGAGCTCTCTGCTGTCACTTCCACGAGGCATTGTGGGTGTGCCACACATTAATACACTTTCATGGTGACAACCAGAACAAGATACATAATAATACACTCATATTCTGAGATTTGAATTCTGATCACTAATCGCTTCCATAGCCTTCCCCTCCGGCTGTGTTTGGAAAACAACGGAAAGTGTGGCAAAGACTCAAAAGATGGAAAAACACTGAACAGAGCTGTAAAAGTTCAAATTTAAAGTTAATTTCCACAAAAATAATGTTAACACATTGATGATAAAACAATGTTTTAATGAATTGAACCGCCCAAATGTAGTGTACCTATCTTCTGTTGTCCCTGTTTAAATCCCTTTATTTCTGTCATGTCAGGACTGTCATCTTATATGTTCCATATATTTTATCATTACTTTCTTGGTGTTTTAGGTTTTCGCCGTTACTGTATCAGTATCAATGTTTTTGGGGAAAGTCAGCTATGCAACACCTAAACGCAATTTGAATTCACAGACTGGGACAAGAGTATCATGCTGCAGTGGAATCAATATGAATGTACAAAGACGTAATGGTGGCTAAGCTTAGTTACGGCGCTTTTGCGGAAACGGAGTCTGAAAAGGGCTCGTGTCACCCAACTGCACTGTTTGAAGCCCTAAATGACATGCAAGTATACAAGTCCACTCAACCTCCTGGGCAGAAGTCTGGATCCAGCTTATGTAAGGAGATCCATCTCTAGAGTTGATGCTCACAAAGCTGCAGGCCCAGTCATATAGGCCAACATATCAGGGCGTGTGTTCAGGGACTGTGCCATCCATCGTGCCCATGTCAACATTTCCCTGAACCAGGCTGTTATTCCTTCAAGCTTCAGAGGGACTTTTATCATCCCCGTGCCAAAGTCGACTTTGAAGTGTCTCAAAGATCACCACTCTGTGGCTTGGACTCCCATCATGATAAAGTGCTTCAAGTTACTGGACACATTAAATCAGCCCTTCCCACTTGACTTGACCCCCACCAGTTTGCTTACTGCACCAACAGCTCCATTGATGACGCCATTTCCTTTACTGAAAACTCAGCCCTATCACACCAAAGACACAGTGGAGGAGGTCCAAACGGAGCTCTGGTTGGATCTCACATAGAGACGCCCGAGGTTTTTAATCAATTTGTTTTTTTTCTACAATGGTAGTTAAGGCGGAGGGCTCATGTTGTTTAACTATAAAGCACTGCGGGAAACACTCATTAAATTTGCTGATTTGCAACAATGAAGAAACATACAGAGAGGAGGTGGAGAACCTGGTGAGATGGTGCAGTCTCAACCTACCTCATCAGGAGGATGCCGGCAGAGCCCCTCCTCAACTGCTAATCAGTGGCTCAACAGTAGAGAGGGTCAGGAGCACTAAGGGTGGACTCACACTAGCAAAGTTGTCTTGTACAGTGCTTAAGCACGACTGACCCCCTTCCCCATTCCCCCGCTGGCCTGCACTCACACTGCTCCAGGACTAACCGGGCCTGAGCATGGTTAGCTGTTGTACATAATGTCGTCATACAACTCATGCATGGCTTTATATTATTATGAAGGCTGCTTAGTTTACAAGACAGGCGGACTCGAGATAAAAAAATAAATAAAAGGGATGAGCGATCGAGAATGCTTCCGCACATCAGAGCACAACACAGCGAACATGACAGCTGACTTTGTGGCTTATTTTGAGTCATTTTTGTCAGATACAGCCAGAACACTCCGATATTTCTCCATAATGATGGCTGTCCAACACGTTGTGTGCCCGTGCTTGTGCTCTTGTGAACTGTACCATGCTGAAGAACACCTTTTGTGAAGCATCCCAGGGCCAAGGAAGTGTACCATGCTTGAGCACGGATTGGAGCACTCACACTAGTCAATCTAACTGGACTTTAGGGGTGAAGCGTGCTTAGGCATGGTACGGATGGCCTAGTGTGAGTACGTCCTAAGTTACTCAGTGTGCACCTCTCTGATGACCTCATCTGATCTCTCAGCACCACCTCTGCAGTCAAAAAGCCCACACTTCCTGTTTAGACTGAAGGAACTTAGCCTACCACCACTCATCCTCATCACGTGCCACAGAGGTACTATAGAGAGTGTCCTAGCTCTGCATCACTGTGTGCTTGGGAACAGCAGAGCATCAGAACGCAAGACCCTACAAAGCATAGTGAGGACAGCTGAGAGGATCTCTGTCCCCTCAACCCAGGACATCTTCAAGCCACAATGTGTATGCAGAGCCTCGTCCATCGTGAAGGACCCCTCCCACCCCTCACGCATACTGTTTGTCCTCCTCCCATCAGGCAGGAGCTTTTGCAACAGCTTTTCCCCCCAGCTGTAAGATTTCTTAACACACTGCTGCCTTTCACCTCCAACCCAAAAAAACCCCACCATCTCAGACCGAAGACTCCTCTAACCCCCCTCTTAAAACACACGGGATCTGCCCCCTTTCCCCCGTACACATATGCTCAAACATGCACCAACACTCTAAACAATTATTACTAAGACTTCATACTGGACATCACTCTGTGCAATATTTCATGTTTCAAACAACAAGCAGCCTTACAAATTACAAATTCATAAAGATCGCCCACAACCATAAATATATCAGGGAGAACCTCTACAGCCAGATGTGTCCGCCTCCAAGTCATTAAACATCTTCTTAAAAGCATCCAACGAGACCAGCTCGTTAAGTTTCAGGGTTTTTTGTAATTCATTCCAAGTAAAGGGATCAGCAAACTTTAAGACCTTTTCCCCAGTTAAGTTCTGTTTTTTGGAACAGACAGCAAGAAAAAGTCGAGGGATCGATGGTTATAAGTTCCTGTACTCTTCATCACTGATGTTAGGAAGCAGACCTAAAATAGACTTTAACCACATTAATAAACAATTCTAAAGTACAACATTTACATTCATTATCACAGGTTAATAAGTCTGTCAAAAATAAATAAATAAACGATATTGGTAAAAATAAAACATGGCACACATTTAGCAAAAGCAGCTAAAGGGTTCACAGATGCCTTTCTAAAATGGTTTCTTCTATTGATAAGCCTGCTGCTGATGGCTGACACTTTAAATATCCCAAGTGGTGAGACCTTTTCAAACCAGCTCATCAGCATTTAGCATGCTCGGCTCGTCACGGCTGAATGATTTGTGTCCGTCAGACGGTTTGAGTCGCAGCCCCATGGCCCACCCTGATATTTGCCTAGTCAGACCATCGATCTGCCATGCTGTTTTTTCTTCTATGCTTTGGCTCTTTAGCGGTGGGCTACATCACAAACGCTTCGGCATCTTGAGATTTGATTCGAGGGCAGTGGCCAGGCCTTCAGATTGGAGTGGGGATGGGGTTTGGAGGATAATATTGCTGACATTCACAGAGATCTGAAGGTTTGCAAAAGGCAGACGATGGAACATTTGTTCGCTTGAGGGCACTGAAGTTTCCTGCCAGCACAGAGGTTCTGGGATGAATATAAAACAAGCTTCCCTTTGTTCCATAGAAAATGGCCTTTTTAGCAACTGACACACATGGTGAAGTGCTCTTAAAGTCTTCCTCAGCACAATGAAGTAGAAAGCTTCATTTTGGTGGCATAAGGTGCTGCCTCTCACAATTCCTATTAGTGCCGTCTACATGAAAGTGATGCAAAGAGGTGCACAGATGCTAGTCCGCAGGGCCTGTTGAACACGCAGACTTTTGGCTATTGGTGACTTACAATTAGAAAGGTCAGAAAAGGTTGTTGGGGGATTTATATACTGGACAAGTTCTCCTCTCAGTGTAATATGCTGAAAGACTGATTTAGATGGAAAGCCTTGTTTTCATTGTATTTGTTATTCTAAGGGGGCGACAACTTTTAAAATCTTCTTTCTAAGAATAACAGCATAGATATCCTCTCAAACATAATTTGTACAAATTGGCAGTGATAAGTTTCTTGTAGGGGAGCATCTGAAAATTAATTCAAAGCAACATTTGACTACAGAACAGTTTGAGTTGTTTTCAAGTACTCGAAAGTTGTACAGATTTCGTGGTTTAAAATTGTAGCTCATGTCACTAATGAGGGTCAACCCATGTGGTTGGAATGATTTATTAGCAATCTGTCAAGATTTGTAAAGTCTTACATTACCAGCTACGAAATGTGAATCTTCCATGGGCTTTTGGGGAGAAGAAGCTATTTCTGTCTTGTTGATTTTTTTGTCAGATCTTATTTTCCCATTTCTTTTGGCATCTTTATTTCACTTTCAAATTCAGATAATTCCACATTTATTCCTTTTTCTTTCACTAATGAACAAACTAAAGCCTGATTTTTTTTTTTATCAAACCACACATTCATATGTTTAAATGCACAAGTACATGTATGAATGAATGAGTAAATAAATACACAATTACATTCGTTACAACATACTGTTTTTACTTATATTAGCCATTAACAGTGCAATACTGATTGTCAGTCACGTGCAATGATTATTATAGAAACCCTTTCATCTTCTAATGAGAGGATGATTAGGGAATGGTTGCTTTTCACAGATTAGACCAAATTTTCCGAAAGAGGATAAAAAGGATTCACTTCTGAAATAGAAACTAAATCTCCAATATATCAGAAAAGAAAGATCAATCTTCCACAATTAAGTCCTGTAGTACTTTTAAATACAAATAAATTGGTTATGTGCTGCTTTTTTTGTTGTAGTATACAACAGGCATGCTCCGAGTTATACATTTTGTCTAGTAATTTATACGTTTTAGAACATGATACAAACTATATATTGTAAAATAAAACAGGGATTAACAGTTAAAACAGTTTTTTCAATAAATGTTTCCAGGTTGAAGACCCCAGTCATTATATCAGGAGGTTCTACATCTTCTGATGATAGGGGAGGAAATGTAGCTTGATAAGAACCTTACTTTAAACTATGAATTATGGTAATTACAAAAGAACATGTACCCTCTATGTTGCATCATGACCCAGCCAGCTCACTCTTCCCACTAGAGGCTCTGTGGAGTTTGCCTGTCAAACATATTCAAACATGACTTTCATCCCGCAGCAGCTGGGAATCTACAGTTGGTGTTAAATGTCACATCTGCATCTGATTGATCTGATTTAAACTTTATCTTCTGTTGCTTTGTCGCTCTGAATAAAGATCAGGCATCAGCGTAAGAAGGGGAGTTATTTTTAGATATGGACCTATTTTTTTGTGCCAATGGCCGTAATCAATCACTTAGGATTTGAAGATTGAGCAAAGCATACAGTCGATGTTGATGTTGTTTGTTCAATTTACTCGCTTGTTTTTCCTCTTGTTCGTTAAGCTGGTTCAAAATTATGGGTGAGAATATGTTTGTGAAATGACGGGGGAAGACCTGTATCAATCAATTATTATGGTGGATAAGCACCCCACCGTGCTTACGATTGTGCTATTGACTTGCTTCCAGGAACCTCTCCCCCCAGAGGTCGTCTGTACTCTTTATCTCCTCCAGAGAGAGAAGCCATAAAGCTATATATCAAGTCTTCCCTTGCTGCTGGAATAATCCGCCCTTCCTCCTCCCCTGCTGGTGCTGGATTCTTCTTTGTTGACAAGAAGGACAAGACTCTCCGTCCCTGCATTGATTATCGTGGCCTCAACGACATAACCATCAAAAACAGGTACCCCCTCCCTCTTATTTCGTCTGCATTTGAACTATTACAAGGAGCTAAGATCTTTTCCAAGCTAGATCTAAGAAATGCCTACCATTTGATAAGAATAAGGGAGGGGGATGAATGGAAGACTGCCTTCAACACCCCTAGTGGTCACTACGAATATTTGGTAATGCCTTTAGGACTTACAAATGCCCCAGCTGTGTTCCAGGCACTGGTCAATGATGTCCTCCGAGACATGCTCAACGACTACGTCTTCGTCTATCTGGACGATATCCTCATCTTCTCTCCAGATGAGGAGACTCACATTCAGCACATACATCAGGTCCTACAGCGCCTACTAGACAACCGGCTCTTTGTGAAAGCTGAAAAGTGTGAGTTCCATGTTTCCTCTGTGCCGTTCCTGGGGTTTGTGGTCTCTCAAGACAACATCCAAATGGACCCTTCCAAGGTCAGTGCAGTCACGGAATGGCCCACACCCACTAATCGCAAACAAGTGCAACGTTTTCTGGGATTTGCAAACTTTTATAGAAGATGCATCAGAAATTTCAGTTCTTTTGCTGCACCTCTGCACACCCTAACCTCCCCCCTTGTGAAGTTTCACCCCTGTGCTTACCTGTCGCGGAAATTGTCCTCAGCCGAGGCCAACTACGATGTTGGTAACAGAGAGTTGTTGGCTGTCAAAGTGGCTCTGGAGGAGTGACGTCATTGGTTGGAGGGGTCAGAACATCCTTTCCTCGTCTGGACAGATCACAAGAACTTGCAGTACATCAGGAGTGCTAAACGACGCAACGCAAGACAAGCCAGGTGGGCTCTCTTTTTTTTTTTTATCTAATAGATTTCACTTTTGTCTCACTTACCGCCCCTAGCTCAGGGAACAGAGGTGGCTGGTAGCCATAGGCACACTGAAAAGGGCTAAAACCAGTAGAAGAGCCTGGTAAGGTATTATGCGCATACTCAGCCCATATCAGGTGTTTGCTCCAGGAAGATGGGTTATGGGAGACCAGGCAGCGAAGGCAGGTCTCCAACTCCTGATTCATCCGTTCGGTTTGACCATTCGACTCAGGGTGATAACCAGAAGAGAGGCTGACAGTGGCACCCAGCAGGGAGCAGAAAGCTTTCCAAAACTTCGAGGTGAACTGGGGACCTCGGTCTGAAACAACATCTTTAGGGAAACCATGGAGACGAAACACATTGGAAAGCAAGGCTTCTGCAGTTTCTTTGGCAGATGGTAATTTCGGAAGTCAGTATCCCATCAGCCCAGGCCCTCATTCGACGTTGTCGGCGGATATGGAGACAGGCCCGGCTGGTGCTCCTCAGGACATCTGCAAGGTATAAAAGGGGAGCAGATCGTCGTCGAGTTCCAGCTCCCTCGTACCAGCCGGGGCAGAGAGTCTGGTTGTCCACCAAGGATCTCCCTCTGCGAGTGGAATCTCGTAAGTTGGCCCCTAGATTCGTTGGACCATTCCCAGTGTCAAGAGTTGTCAATCCTGTTGCTGTTCGTTTAAAGCTCCCAAGACCCTGGCGGATTCATCCTACGTTTCATGCGGCACGCATCAAACCGGTTCAAGAGAGCACACTCGTTCCCGCCTCCAGACCCCCTCCACCCCCCCGGATTATTGATGGTGGACCGGCTTACTCCGTTAAGCGCCTCATGTCTGTTCGACGTCGTGGTCGAGGTCGTCAATACTTGGTTGACTGGAAAGGGTATGGTCCAGAAGAGAGATCTTGGGTGCCGTCAAGCAACGTATTGGACCCTAGTCTCATTCGGGACTTCCACGACCGTCATCCAGATCAGCCTGGGACGTCGGGTGCCGTCACTAAGGGGGGGGTACTGTCATGTCCAGCTCTGTGTCTTAGGTTATGTTTTAGGTGTTTTGGGTCACTAACCTCTCCTCTCATTTCAGATCCTTCACTTCCTGCCCTCATGTGTTTCCCACCTGTGTGATTGTCTGCCCCGCCCTGATTGTTCCCAGCTGCATCTCGTTGTCTTCCCCCTCACCTTTGTATTTAGTCTGTGGCTTCCCTTCCTTCTGTGCCTTCTTGTTCCCCCCAACCAAAGACTGTTTTTTGTGAGTCATGCTTTTGAGTTCAGTTACCTGAGGTCTTGTTACAGTGGAGGCTTCTAGACATAACTCTACTATAATAAAAGGCTCATATAGGCAATGATTTTTTAGCTAGTTGTTGCAATAAGAGTAAAAACAATGTGCAAAATCCTTCAGGGATCCCAGCCGTTAAATCCTTATATTTTTACACACACACACACACACACACACGCACACAAACACACACTTACACTCACACACAAAAAACGCACATGCAAACACACACACAATATTCCAACAATTTGGCTTTGTCTTTTGTTGAGATAGATATGCAAATTAAATGAATTTTCTCCAGTGTCCTCTGGAGGGATTTTCTGAAAAAGCAATCCAAGAGGCAATTTTGAACCATTCAAGTATGAGTCCAACATCAGGGTGGGGGCACCTAACTGAGGTGCAGAGACTCGGGACCCCAGTGAGCTAACTCGAGAAATTGGGGAAGATAAAAGAGGCTTAGGACGTAGCTGCTTTATTCAGCTGAGTGACTTTTAAACAGGCCTTGTTCATTTGTCAGGGCTGAATAGATCTGTGTAAAGGGGGTTGTTGCTTGAGTGACACCTGGATTGTTTGTACTGGCAGCGACTACTGTCACTCATTATGCCCTCAGACCCTTTGAGCTGCTTTTTCACCGCAAGGCTTTGAAATGAAATATAGAGTTGAAAAGGGCTGCAGTGATACTATGTTCCAACATCCCCTCTTCCATGTGAAGCCGTACAACTCCTATGTATGAAAAGACTTTGCTGTTGAGGGAATACTGAAGATGTAATACTGTAAGGACATTTAAAATAACCACAAGACATAGCAAAGCAGAAACAAGAAGAAATTCATAATAAGAGGGGATATAGTCAAAGAAGTAACACAAAAGAAAATAGGGGAAAGTGTCTTACTGGTGAGGCGAGGATTGTCTCCTTCATGCCCCAGATGGAGTGGTATCCTCTGTTATCTTACGGATTACTGTCATTAGCACACAGGCTTCAGGAGGCAGTCAAATGTCATGTCATCGTCTATCGCCTGAATAACACACTGTATGTCGCTGCTGATTGTTGGCTTTGCAGTGCCACTTGTTTCACACATTTAATTTAACATTAGATCCTGAAAGAGCTCACATCCACTCAGCAAAGTGCCATTTGCATCCAAAGGTCAATGTTTCACTTTTTTCCCCCCCACTAAAACAAGGACCTCCATCGTCTTCACGCATCATGTTCTGTTAGCAAATCTTAGCTTATTGAACTAAGTGTATAAAGCCTCTTCTTGAGTCCATAAAGAAAGGCATGAAATATGACGATTGTTATTGAAAATTAAATTGAGCAGTTAGAAAGAAATGAAACAAGCAGACCTCTTTAGCCTGCTCCTCATCTCTCTAGCAACTTGAGGCTACGTTAGCGGCTGCTAGCATGACACAGCAAAATGTCCTCTTTGGGAGGAATGTAGGCGGCCGATTTAGAAGAAAAAAAGAACATGTTTAATACAATTGTTTTGATTAATACATTTGTATCCCTTAATTCACTCTATCAATCAAGTTCAGTAAAAAAAAAAAACAAGTGTTTGATATGCTCTTAAGTATCAATGTTAAAGCTTTTGTGATGGCTCTGTCAAGTTTTCCAAATTTCACAGAAACTGTATTATCCTTTAGGATAAGATAGGTGTGTTTTTTATTTAGTCTGTGCCCTGAAGCCACTGAAAGACTGCTGTCATCGTCAAGCATGAAGGGAACATAACCTTTTTGAAGTCAGTTTGTATTGGTATGGCATTCTGTTTAGTCTCGATTCCCATGGCTGAAAAGCTTGAGTGAATAGTTGAGATTTGACAGATTATTTTTTTATTTTCTTTGCTTCATTTCTTTCTCTGCTGCAAGTATTATGCAAGAGAAATCTGCAGAATATGTCCTGACCCACATGGGTTGCAAGCTGACCCTGAATATGCTAATGATGACCAGAATGATCCTGAATGACAACAACACTGATGAGAGTCAATTTGATACTTCATATTGCTATTAGCACTTTTTTCCACAGAGTCAGTACAGTACACACACACAAAAAATGAACATATAGGAATAAGTACTGCAAACATGTTGTGTCCGTGTGTCCGTGACATGTGTGCCATGACCAAGAAGGCCCAAAGCATTTCAAACCTTAAAGTTGTATTTTTCTGTAAAAGTTCTGTAAAAAGTGTAAAAGTTCTGTAAACATGTTGTAGCTATAAGGCTGACAACTTATGTTGTTGTAAAAACAAAATCTTGAACGGCGTTCTGTCCAGCTCTGAGAGATGACATAATGCTGTTACCTTAAAGAAATAACCCTTAAGCATTTAATACTCAGAGATGGCGGAGGCTGTCTTATCCAGTAAACTCTCATGTGGCTACTTCTGCTCGTCTTTTAGATGCCCAGAGGTCAAGATTTTCTGCTTTCTAAGTAAAAAAAACCAAACAAACAAAAAAACAAGATACCTTGCACAATGTCCAGAAAAAATACAGATTAGATATGTTTTGTAAAGAAAAGTAAACTAAAAAAGAATTTAAGATTTTCCAAATACAAAAGTGATAGAATACAGTCAGTCAAAATCCATGTTGGGGACAACATGTGCTTTCTTGGGACTCTATTTAGAGACCATTCAATTAAAAAAGAGAACACACTGTATAACTTTAATCCTGCTAATTCGTTGTAATGTTGTATCAGAAGCCATGCTATCTGGGAATTATAGCCTTTAAAACCCCTGATAGATCAAATGATTTCTTCATGGCTACAAAGTTCAATTAAACTTGTAATTTATCTTCGTTTAAGGAAAAGTATTCTTATATTTATCTGTATTATCTGTATCTAAATTGAAAGCTGGTGTTATACATGAATAGGTCCATAGCTAATTTAGTGTCATGTTTAATAAACTTTGGATTTGTGATTTTTAGTCTTTGACAGCAGGGACGTGTCCAGATGGGTGGCCAGGGGTGGCATGGGCCCCTTTGAAATCTGATTGGCCACCCCAAAATCCAAATCTATGTTTGGCTATTTGCCTAATCCGAGGCAGGACTTACAAATCAACTATTCTGGCTGTTTTCAACAGGTTTACAGTCGTACTTTCAGTTGTAAATAAATACTTTGCATACTTTGCTCTTTCCATAAGAATTTCATATAAAATACTCGTGCACACTGTGTAACTTGGAATGGACTTAATTGCCAATAAATGTTGTTATTTTTTTCAAATTAGACAGTGTACAACAGTTTGCATGCAATGTCTGAGCACTTGAAATTGTGACTCTGCACATCTTTGTCTTTGAGTCCCTAAAGAATAAAGCTAAGAAGATTTCTGTTTTGCCAAATTGGGCTACAAGTACACATCATTAGTGGGGATAGAATTGGTAAACAAGTTAAATTAATTTTCGTGTTTGTTTCCACGAACGTCATGCCACCCCTGCATAAGTCAGTGCCCCCGATGGGCCAACCCAGTTAAAAAAAGTGTAAGTTGTTTTGTTATGTTGGTGTTTTAATTAATGAAGCTTGAGTGGTGTGTTGATAAATGACTTAATATATCATGTTTCAGTCTGATTCTAGCACAATGGTTGGAAGCTCTTAGATGCCACTCTGTTCCATCAGCTGTCCTCTTCACTGCTGGCCCTGTGTTCTCTTCCTCTTGTTTTCTCCTAAAGAGACAAGAGGCCGTCACTGAGGCAGAAGTTGTTGTTTGTGTCCACCTCAGTACTCTGACTCATTATTTGTCCACTGTTGTCAGTTTCAGTCTCTCATTTCTGCGGGTAGCAGATCTTTACTTTTCACAATCAATTCCTCACTGTTTTTGTTTTATTTCGGCTGACACTTTGTCTCTAAGGAACAAGAGGGTTATTAACTGTCACTCTAAACTCTGCTTCTTTGGACTCAGTCAGATGTTGGAAAATGTTATTAGTTTGGAGGTTGAGCCTCTCTGGAATCTCTTTCACAAATAATTTCACCACATGCATGAACTGTACTGCAGATAACTCAACATTCATCTGTACAGCTAAAATAAATAATAGTTTTTGTAGATTATGAGTATCTAAACCCAATTATTATTGATTATTAAACCCAATTAAAAGAGTTCTAGGGATGTTGGTGATGCTCAGTCGGTACTACACGCTTCCCATAGACTACCCCATGTTGTAATCAAGTTACCTAGTAACTCGAGTCCCTAGTGTTCAAGTCCAAGTTACAAAAGACGAATAATACCCATCGCCTGAGTTCACATACCAAACATGTTGCACTGCTCTTGCTTGCATTTGCTGTGAAATGTTTGAATTTTTGCTGCGCCTATACACGCTTTCTGGCAGGAACTAAGAAACCATTGTGCCAGCCCTGGCTTGTAGCTGAATAAATAATAAGGGCCTTTTTTTATTTATTACAAATGCAATAAAACATTCTCTAAAAATAAAGTAAAAAGTCCTGAAATCAGGACCAAAGTTGAGCCCAAATCTGAGTCCTGGGCTCGAGTAATACAACACTGCCATGCACAGAGGCTTCAGTCCTGGATGCAGCAGAACTGGGTTTGTTTCTGACCTCCTGCTGGATGTTGTCCCCCAATCTCTTTCCCCAATCATTTTCCTGATGCTCTTGAGCTGTCCTATTCATAAAGGCAAAATTTCTTTAAAAAAAAAAAATATATATATATATATATTTTTTTTTTTTAAGGATTGCCCTTGAACGGAACTCCCATTTACACATCTGTTGTTTTGTGATTCTACATGTGCAGCATTTCCTCCACAGCTTGATTCACAGCTCTTCATTCCTCCCTGTGTTACTGCTGCACACCAAGTCTAGCCTGGTTAGCATAGCGGTTAAAGTGTCAACACCTTTTTCTGTAAAAGAACAAGGATTGTATCCACCCATGTTTTATATTGAGAGACTGTCTGTAGCTTGCTATGGACGGATGATTTCTTTTGGGATTCTTGCAGTTTTGCGTCTCTCTTTGGTATCAAACTGTTGTTGAGATAACTCACTGTGGATGAAGATAATATTCTAGGCTGCACATGTGAGTGTAAAGGATTCTTTATATTCTTTACAGAAAATAATCCATGTTGAAGACAATTATTAGCTGCAGGTCCGGTTGAACATAAAGAACACTTAGGGTCTGAACAGTGCAGATTGTTTTTTTTCTAATTGATGATGATGCTGCAGAAACCTTGCACTTCACATCATTAAGGTATCAGGAGAACACATACAGTTGGCTTTCAAGGTTATAAGCAAATAGCCCCACAGATAAAGGAGCAATTCATGAAAGCATGATGGAAAACACGTCATACTTCTTTGTGTGTTGTGAGGTCATGGCTCCCACAGATTCGGCATCTTTTACATTCAGTGTAATCTTTATTTGTGTCAGGCTCGACTTTGGTTATTCTCCTTTGACCGTTCCAGCACTTTCTTCATGTTGGAATAAGTCCTCACTATATTTGTCAAGCTGTCCCTGAGTGGCTCGTTGCGACCTTGTAAAATATGTCTTGGTTGAGGCTGAGAGCTCTTCGGTGCCGTCTTGTCAGCAGCATCCCCCACTCCACAATGGAAGGAAATTTATTCTGATTTTGTTTATCACTGAACCGCTACTCCTAAAGGGAAATTGCAGTAAAACAAACAAACACTTTGTAGCATTCCTTCACAACAAGACAAATTTAGGGGGAAAATGCACAAATACATCAAATAAACAAAGAACAAAACCCCATTAAAAATAGATGTTTTTAAAATAATTTCTAATGTTAAGTGACATGATTATAGCATGTAAACTATGAAGCCCTAAGTCATACATTTTACTCACTTAATTTTTCCGTGGTAACGAGTAATTTCTTATTTATTTATCTATCCCAAGACAATTAATTCATCTCATTATCTGGTTTTCTTTATCTTTATGGTATACAGTTGTTAATTTATTACACTGACTCATTACACAATGTGTGTAGACATGTAGACTGTGATTTAACAAGACAGTGTTGGTATGTTAAGCACTGGGAGAGAGGCTTGGAGGACCTGCAGCTACTGCAGTCATGTATGTGTGTCTTTATAAGCCTCTGGGATGTGTGTGTGTGTGTGTGTGTGTGTGTGTGTGTGTGTGTGTGTGTGTGTGTGTGTGTGTGTGTGTGTGTGTGTGTGTGTGTGTGTGTGTGTGTGTGTGTGTGTGTGTGTGTGTGTGTGTGTGTGTGTGTGTGTGTGTGTGTGTGTGTGTGTGTGTGTGTGTGTGTGTGTGTGTGTGTGTGTGTGTGTGTGTGTGTGTGTGTGTGTGTGTGTGTGTATGTGTGTCTTTATAAGCCTCTGGGATGTGTGTGTGTGTGTGTGTGTGTGTGTGTGTGTGTGTGTGTGTGTGTGTGTGTGTGTGTGTGTGTGTGTGTGTGTGTGTGTGTGTGTGTGTGTGTGTGTGTGTGTGTGTGTGTGTGTGTGTGTGTGTGTGTGTGTGTGTGTGTGTGTGTGTACCAAGTTGTACTGATGGTACAACCAGTGTTTTTTTTTCATTGTATCTTTTTTTCAGCACAGCATGTACATTTGCATGCACAATAGTAATTTCTTTTCACTGTAATATACAGCATGATTACAGTAAGGTATAGAAACGCATTGTTCATGCAGACACTAAATGTCAAAATGTCAAAAGAGAATAAACCTGTTTTTTTTCTGGTTTATTAAAGGCTATATATAATGATTATTTTCTACAGCAACCTATATTTCCTATTAGAAAAAGAGTATCTGGAGTGTTCAGAAATTCAAAGTGTGATGAAGGTGCTTGCCATGAAAGAGAGGATAAAATGCCCAAGGCACTCTTCTGGAAAAAGTATAAAGCCTTTATTCAGTTTCATAGTGAACGTGCTGAAAGCATGGCCCATTCATGTTTAAAAAACAAAAAACAAAGCTGAGTAACTGTAATTCTCCTTTAGCTTATTAAAAATGCTTTCATGTAAAATCAGTGTTGCACAACTAAACTGTTGTTAAAATTACAAAATTATAAAAGGCTTACTTACATTATTGCAAACTGAAGTCCATTTACAGCTGTCCAGATCTTTCATTATCTACCCTGGTGCCTTGGTGATGTCTTATCGGGAATCACATTAGATTTCCTGGATAAATATGCACATCCTTCTACAGCAGTAAACCATTAAAAAAAGAACAGTGTTATTTGAAGAATTGTACATGTGTGATGGATACTTCATGTCTTTCCAAGAAAAGGAGACATATAAAGAGTGTAGCTGTCATGTTCCAGAACCAGAAATCTTGATTTCAAGCTCTAAAAATACCCGGTTTAGTTTCATTTATTTATCTAAGGGCACATGTGATGTACTTGCACAGGGGTCCCATGCAGATGTTGCCCCCCAGGCTAGGACCCTGGAACATTTGCACATCCTCTTCTTCATGTAGTCCTTCCTTTATCTGCTCTCTCGAGACTTTCTGCTGAGTGGCTGCAAATACATCTAGCATGAGAAAGTGCACAGGAGGTGATGAAAGCCAGATCTATAAGCACCTGTGTGCGTAAGAGTTTTTGGCAGTCCCCTTTACTAATTACAGTTTTTAAATCTTCCATTCCTGCACAATATTTTAGTATAATAGAGCACCATGAAAACATGATATATTAAACTGTAAGCTCATTTAATAACACTTTAACTGAGCTGTACCGTGGTGCCTTTGACTGATTCGATAAAAATCAGTTTCAGGCTCTGGGTAATGTTACAATTCACTTAGCAGATGCTTTTATCCAAAGTGACGTACATCAGAGAGTAAGTACAACACTAATCCATTCATACACCGCCACTGAAGCAGCGGGAGCAATGCAGGGTTAAGTGTCTTCCCAAGGACACATTGGACATGTTGCTCAGCTGGGGATTGAACCCTTGACCTTCCGGTTGAGAAGCGACGACTCTACCATTTTTATGAAGATACAGTAGGTGGTGATTTATTCATGATCCACTCTGAATCTCCAGGTATCGCTAAGGTTCGACTTTTGTGTAGACAAGTTTGCAGCAACATAAAAAACAAGGTAGATGCGACTCGACAATGTGACTCGTATTTCAGATTTTGAAACAATTTAATCAAAGTTAGGTGAGGTCATGTTCTGTTGGCTGTTGATATTTCCCATGTCTGTTCTTTGTAATTCCATTTCCATGCCAGAGAAACATAATAACAGGTATCTTTCTGACCTAAGATACTGCCATTTCTGTGCTGTGGGAGGATGTAACTAACAAAAAGACCACGCTTTGACCCCCTACATGCTCTCCTGGGCTCCTGAAGACCTCATACTGCGGAGAAGAATATGGCAAAAAAAAACAAACACAAATCAATAAGTACACTGTACACAACCCCCTACCCAATTACACGATCTTACCGGGCTCAGTTTGTCAGTCAGTGATTCCACTGTAGGACTAATTAGCTGCTGCCCTCTGTCACTTCTGTTCACTTTATGACACACACACACACACACACACACGCACAAGCACACACACGCACAAGCACACACACTGACGTTACTGGTTAAAACCTTAGTGGTCATTGTAAGAGGGATAGTTTCCATGTGTGGTCTAGAAATAAATAAATGAGGCTAATATTTATTTCAATCACAGGTTTTAAAATGTTGTAGCTATAAGGCTGACGTTTTTCAGTTTGTATGCCAATATTCAAAGGTGAAACATAATGAATACCCATCTAAACCATTGTTCCAATTATAAGCACTCCATATAGGCTACCTGATTATGTTCTTTATCAAGAATCAATTGTGTTTTCCTCATTCATCAATTTATTGTTTGGTTAAAAAAATGATGCACTGATAACTTCCTGGTTCTAAATGACATGTCAAAATTGATTGTTTTTTGTCCATCCTGGTGATTTGGTAGCTGGATTTAGAGGAGTTTCTTTCAAAAAGAACATACACAATCATCTCACAAAGTAGTTTTCAGTTGTTATTTGACAGACATCCAGATTTCAGCCTGAGCGGTGTTGAAATATGAAGCCGATGTGGAAGTGGAAAATCCTGCAGTTCATCTAGTGTCCGCTTGAGGCTGGCTGCAAAGCACCGGAAGTTACATACACACCGGATTCAAAAGCCTGGTTCAAAAAACGACTTAGGTCTGATTAGCTTACGTCTCTATATTGACTTACACTGTATTGTTGTTTTTTTTATAAATAATTTGTTGTTGATTTCATGAAGGATAAGAGTTATGTATAGTAAGCCGCATGTCTGGCCTGATTGACAAGCGGGCGCGATGTAGCTGTTTGTCAGGAGGCTTAAAACCCGCCTCAGCTCCAGCTCTCAGCCTGTTGTTATGTTGAGGTTTGAGACAGCCTTTCCAGCATGGCGACCGCCATCGACAGGCCTCCAAACCCTTACCCTTCAGTAACAGATGGGTGAAGTCACTCAGGCTTCAGACACAGCTGTGATGACTCTGGCTTGGCTGGACTGTTATTTGAACACACTGGACAATCCAATTCTTGTCGTACTGTTGGCCCATCCTCTGATATTTTTTTAAATATAATAACTCAAAGGCCTTTCTATTCGGCTGAGGAATAATGGTCATAGTTTTTGTGAAATATTGCATCTTAATATATGCAGTTAACATAAACCAGAAATATAACAATGGTTTCAGGCATTAAAGAGTTTTAGGTTTCTCGTGTGTATGTGTAAAATAATCAAAAATAGTTCTTGATAATTTCTTTATTCAAAGTTGAAGCTGAAAGTTTTCTTGTTATTAAATTCCTGGAGAACTTCCAGCTCATGCAGCATGAAAAGCAGCAAGTTCTGTTTCAAGCGCACACACAGAGTGAACCCTGTCAGTGAATGTTAAGCCAGTCAGAATTAATTAGCATTTCACTTTCCTCTGTTCTTCACTTAGTTGTCTGGCCATCAGTGCTGGTCTGGAAAAATACTCGACCCTAAACTTTCTGCCTAAAAGCAAATTTTCCTTCTTTTTTTTTCATGAGCATCTGAAACTTTAATGTGTTAATGCAGCTTCTGCCTTCTGTTTTCACAGGGAGTTCTTTTGAGGTGGAATTAATTTTTAGTAGATGTTCATTAGCAAGGCAAAGAATGAAAGCCCACACAAGAAAACCTTAAGATAATCAGCTTTCAAGGGCAGATGCAGATTGTTTATTCAGCTTTGAGCAAAGCCTGGAAGTTTAACTGAGAAAAAAATGTGTGCATAGAAATATGTTTAAAAGAAAAAAGTGTATCAGAGTGCCAGGAAACATAAATTATTGGATTTGTTTAAAAAAAAAGAGGTTAAAAAATCATGAAAAGGTAGGCTGCACTGAGTTAAAGAAAAGTGTCTTGAATGGAAATAGTCCAATACCTTGATTTTGATTAAGCAGAGAGCATCACAGAGCAGATCATTTTATGACGGGCTGTCACAGCCACAGTGGCACTAAAATATGTGTCTGAGTCCTGCTTTCTGTTTTCTTTTCTTTTATGAGAAAGGGGGACTATTTTTTAACCTGATGCAACTTTACCTATTCTGAAGGACTCATTAGTTCACAATATTCCTCTGCACCTTCACATTACTGCTGAGGTCTATGCGGCCATTTTCCAGGACCTGATATACCCTCATTTCCACTGTAAACACAATGTTTCCATTCCCCACAATATAAACAATGATGGTCCAGTGACATCAGCCCTCGGTCAGGACCCCCCTGAACACTGAGAAACAATAATGAAAACTGTTGTTATGAATGCCGGTATAGAAATGGAATCATTCGTTTTAAACTTTGCTAATCATTTATAATGTTGTTGTTGTTCAGCGTATTTGTCCCTTAATGAACTGTGTGGTGTTCCCTCCATGTTTGTAATAAAAGAAGGGAAATAAGGACAGAGGCTGCTCAGGAAAACATGGATCCTCTCTCTGCCGGGTGCTTTATATTCATCTTAAGCTAGGAGTTTCTATTACTGTCGTTTAAGGCTAAATGCAGTGCTTTAAAACCCACCCTTGGCATATGAAAGCTTTTGTGGTTACATCTTCTAAGTGTGCCATTAGACTGTTGAGTCTGCTCTGATTTGGCACATCTTGTCCTCAGTTCTGTATTTGGAGCTTTTCTCGATCCTTCGCGGTGAAACTTTGAGCACCCACTAGTCAAATGACTTATTTTTTACTCCATTGTACTTTAAAAATTTGCAAGTGAAATATTAACGCAGAACTCCTTCATGTGTAGCTGGCAGTGTCATCACTCTATACCGCCTTTTCACGTTTGATCTTTTATTTAGCGTCTCAGCCGCAAAACAAAAAACTTGTGTATATCTGCATGCATGTATCAATATGCATCGTGATCCAAGCCAATGAGGAGGGTGCAGCTGTTTCCAAAGGGAAAAATACACCAATAATTGATGTTGCTGAAATCACTGAAACTGACAACGTTGTTCCCGCAGACAGCAGCGAGAGGAGCGCTGCTGCTGTCATAATTGGGCTGAGAGACAGATGGTGAGAGAGAGTGTGAAAAGAAGTCAGCTGTCTCGTATAAAATCCATCCTATGCATGTCAGTTCAGTCTACAAGTCCTGGTTATCAGATGTGCGACGTTCCTGTTGTTCCACTAAACAGTCACTTGCCTGTCACCACTTCCACTTAAGCTTTAACTTGATCGTCAGGGAAACGTATACTCCCCTGATCTGTCAAGTGACGATCAAAATCGGAACAGTTTCTGCTCCTCGACTGGTGTCAGGACTTTGCCATATTGTGCAAGAAATGATTCATGTTCAAGACGGTGAGAAAAATAAAAAAAAACTTGAGGTGGAGGAAGAGTGCAAGGTATGAATACAAAATCCTTTATTACCATAATCACCTGCTTTTACTTTCAGTTGAATGTATTCATGTCACACCCTCTTTAAATCAAAGCAGTAGAGTCATTATAAACTACACTAAATACTCAAGTCTCTGTTGGATCACTCTGTTTCCTTTGGCTTCTAAGTTTTAAAAAAACCAACATTACTTGTACTTACGTTAACATCTGTTTTTTATTGTTAAATGGCATCAAGCATTAACGTATTTCTGACACGTTAGCATCAGGAAAAATGGAAAAAAAATAGCAATAAAACTTTTTGCCAATTAAAACGAATTACTTTTAAATAATTGATCACACCTCTCCACTACAGCTGCAGTGTGTTTATAGTATTGCTCGACATTTAGCATGTGTCAGAGGGGTGAGAGCAACAGACATTAGCAGTGCGTGAGCGGAATAATAAAACGTGCCGTATGAAAGGTTAATGAGCCCGCAGCAGTGGAGTGGCCTCTTGTCATGTGAGACTTCCCACTTCTGGAGGAGTGAGGGAAGTACCAGAAGAGGGACAAGTGGCTTTCAGAGAGACGGACTGTTGGGGTGTAAGATGTGTTGGGTGTTGGGAGGTTCCCACAAATCATTTCTATCACTATGGACTGGATGCAGGCGTGTGAGATTATTGACATGTCTGAGCTTGTGTCTATACTGTGGTGTTTGCTCTTCCCAGTACATGCACATACTTGTATGTATTCATACACAAAGAGCCACCTTTTCAGTAGTAATACATGTTCATTTACATTAATTAACATCTGCAGTGATGGACTTCTACCAAATGATTAATACCCTGTCATAAAATCTTCATTTTGAACATTTTCAGAATCAGAATCGGGGGTTTATTGCCAAGGACATTTACACATACAAGGAATTTGACTTGGTGTATTGGTGCTAAACAATTAACAAGGACACTGTAGGTAGACTTTTAGATTTTACAGAATGTGCACTTAAGTTTCTGCTAATCACTTTATATTGACACCTATATCTGTAATATGCATTACAAATATGGGTGCAGCGATTGTGAAAACCGGGGCTGATACTGATTTCGAAGTTTCATTGAACAATTTAGCCGATTGCTGATTCCGATGTTGCTGATCCGATGATGAAATAATAAACTTGTTTTTATTCACACCAACTCAACTATCTCTTGCAGAAGAGGAGGCTGTGTGCACACCCGTTCATCGAGATCTACAGAGAGGGTCACATCCACTTCATGGCCCCCTTGGCTCGGCAGGGAGATTTCTACGTGCCTGAGGTCAGGCGGATAGAAAGGAGGATATCAGAAGAAGAGGAAATGCATAGTGACTCAGATGTCTCAGGTATGTGGATCTCCTTTGTACTAACCGGTAGACCCACCAGGATTCAAAGCCCGCAGGACCACAAGTTTGAAAGTGTAACTGCTAGAAAATGGACATATTTCTGCATCCATGTACAACCATATACCTTTCTAACTGTCCAAAAAAGTACCAAGTCAATGTGTCTGAATGTCTTGTCCTTGCATTTTTGGAGAACCGCTCATCCCTTTAACTTCACACCCAACTGTTGTATAACTTCGGAGAGTGCAGTGTTGAAATGGATGAGTTGCAAAACAAAACAAAATGATGATTGCACATTAAAACAATCCAAATATTATTCCTCATTAAATATAACTTTTTTTTTACTTTCTGCAAAGGTAGATACTTACCGGTACATATAACCAGCACACATTTATGTTTATTGTTTTACCAAATCTGTACCGTCTGTACTTGCTGAAATTTTTGAGCAAATGTTGCAAAAGATATTTATTTTCAAATCATATCTCTTGATTTCTTTGTGAAATTTCAAGCAAATGTTGGTTGGATTGTGTTGATATGAATCTGAGTGATGACAACAAACGCTGTAGCAGCACCATCTAACTACAAGAAAAGAACCTCTGTCTGTCTGACTATATGGAAGAACTGTGTTTCTATTCAGCATTTTATTTTCAATTCAACTTTTCTCTTTTATTATAAGTATTAACATCTGCTTAAAATGGGCTCAAATCTGAATATTTGAGAGGACAATATTTTCTTATTTGGTCCTCAAGGAGTTCATGCAAAGCTTTGAGTTGTGTTTGGTGTCATTGTCACTTCAGTATGAATACTTCTACACAAAGAAGAAAAACCTGAGTGAAGAACATGTCTCTGGGGAATTGAGTGGTACTTATGGTCAGGGTGAAGTATATGTGGGTCAGGTGTCACAACTCCAGATGTGCAAAACATCCACAGTCATTTCTTAAATATAGCCACCATCACATATGTATGTTTTATACACTACAGTATCATTGTCTCTCCTGCTCCTCTCCTTACACACACCTTTCTGTCACTGCGTGATTTAAAAAAACATGATTAAATATGACGTTTTTTCTGTTCATCAACTCAGAAATGCAGGTATTTCTATTCAGGCATCTGAACTTTGGCCTCCTGAGAAATGGTATAGAAACTAACATCTGCTTCAAGAACTGAACTCTGACTGATCAGAGTCTCAAATTCTTGATTTAGAAAAGTCTGTTTTTGTGAAGAGGTTGCTTCTTTGTCTCCAGGAAACTAAACTTGGTTGTATTATTGATCTGCTGATGATTCATGTGGTCACTCTCGGTTTGTCTCATCGTGTTTCCCAGGTTAACATTATATGTATTTGAGATTTTCAATTTGCTCTCAGACTTTTGGACCCATCTGTATTTGTGAATAACCGCCTTCACATATCTCGAGAACATTTCTTCTGGTCAACTTCGCACTTCGTGGGTGTTAGGACCCAAGGGAGCGCAGTATTGAGTGTGAAGTCCGTCAGATAAGGGAGTCTCAAGATGAGTGCCAACAGCAATACCACACTTCTTGACAAGACTGCAAGCAGCAACAGGCAGAGCACCTTTTAATCAAGCATGATTAATGATTGCAAATAAATCATATTTATTGTATGTTCTCAATGTTTAACACCAGCAACAAATCAGTCCTCATGAAGCTGACATAGTGAAGGTTAACTAAACAGTTGCCCGTATACTCATGCAGCAGATTTAGAGCAAGACGAGCATTAGTTGGATTTTATGTACTCAAATACCTACCATATTTTAAAGGTCCAACATGTGAGATTAATTAAAATCTTAAAATGGCCTTACTTTATTATCAGACATTAAGGAAACATGCTACGCTGAAGTGCCGGCTTCTCTGACAACATGCAGCAGCCATGACCTCCGTGTATGTCCTCCTCCTAAGTTTCAATTCCGGAATGATCTGTTTTTGTTTTGTCCAAAGAAGGTAGGCAGTTTTAAGGCACCCCTACACGACTGTTTTGGATGCCTCTCAGTTCGCAAGGCAAACCAACAAGTGTTGCAGCAATGGAAGCGGACAAGCGAACAGGTTCAGATGCAACTGATTCTACCCGACCTAAAAAGCCTCTGCATTTTTTCTAAAAAAGCTTCATGACCAAAAACGTGGCAAAACTAGGATCGAACTAGGAAAGTTTTCAAGACCAATGCAGAGCTGGCTAAACACCGAAGCTTCCGTGTCTGCAACATGGCAACCCGCGTGCACATCGACTCTAGAGAGGAGGGGGAGGGGGGAGACAGCTCTCTCCAATGTTTTAAATTTGGACTGCAGTAAACTACCCATATTTAACCCTTCGCGTAAGTGTTACATATTGCTCCTTTATCCTCTGTTATTGTAACTCAACCAACTCTTGATCCAATGTTCTGGTTCTTTGGCCACTAAATGCGTTGCTATATTTACCAGATAGTCCTGAACTGTGTCTTTCTGTCAGTGCTGAGCTCACAGTGTGAAGGGTTTTGGAGCCATTCTGCTGATGGATAAAGTTGATAAAAACCAGTGAGAGTGAAATAAAACAAGCTGTATATGAGCTGAAAGACATTAAAGTAGAAAACAGCAGTGGGAAACTGCAAAGTTAGGTGATTATTCTCTGTGGGTGTGTGTCAATTATTACTTTTTTTCACATTACACCTGACCTATGTAGCTCAATGTTGACATAAAGATATTATAATAAACTTAAAGAGAGAAGCATGAACTAGCTGCTTCGATCAACAAACTGCATAAAAAAAGTCATCGCCAGTTTTTCTCAGGAATTTGATTCCCAGACATTTGGATTTTATCAGTCAGGCATGTTAAGAGCCCTGCATTTTGGTTTGGGCATTCAGCCGTGGTTGTTTCCGCTCAGGGGCGACCCAGGAGATTTGGACCTTGTTTCTCCTGCTGTTCTGTTTATGAGCAGCCTCGCAGAAGTAAACTGTGATTGACACTTTCTCAGGTGTTAATGAAAAGCCCTGACACAACAGCCTCTGGTGGATGTGTGTTGTCACTCACCAAGGGACTGTCCACAGCTTAAGGACACCTTATGGTAATCTTGATTTCAATGTGAAAACAGCACGGGCACTTTAACACAATATTTCACTTTGTCCCACTATGACTTATCCTCATGACACTAGAAGCCCGCGAAAGAGGGCGACTGTGGCTCGGTCGTCTCTCAACTGGAAGGGGGTTCAATCCCCTGCTCCTGCAGCCACTTGTCGATGTGTCTTTGGGCAAGACGCGTAACCCCAAGTTGCTCCCCCTGCTTCATCTGCGGCGCGTGAATGGGTTAGAGCCCGACCGACTAATCCGCCTGCATTAGCGTAACAAGTGACGGTATCGGCTAGTCTTATCGCAGATATGCGCCGATATTACTAGATTTATTCATCAGTCTAACAGCGTTTAATTTGAGTTTCAATGTATTATACTGGCAGTTCTCTTTCACCAGCAGTGTGCTATATGGATTACAACAAGCAGTATCACCCTCCAGAGTGTCGAGCGGTGATGCTCATACATGCACAGTTACTTTCCAGTTGAGTGACCATCTTGTCTTCATTAGAAATGTTTTCCACAAGAGTTTTAAAACAGTATTTGATCGATCAACACAATAAATGTGTAGATCTATATATCTCTCTCTCTACAGATCGTAGATAGATCTAAGAAAGATATCGGTCGATATATTGGTATTGGATTTTCTTTCTCTCCCTAATATTGATATCGGTCTCGGCCCCAAAAATCTGATATGGATTAACACTCTATAGCAGCCTCTGCCATCAGTGTGTGAATGTGGTGTGTCCGTGTAGGTGTGACATGCAGTGTTGAAACACTTTAAGTAGTCAGAAGATCTGAAAAGCGCTATACCAGCACAGATCCATTAACCATTATTTTTCAGGAGTCAATACTGTATAAGCAAGTCACATCATCTTCTAATCTCATTCAACTAAACACAAGCTAAGATAAGAAATGAACGCAGATGAATCCAAATATAGTTTAAATTTAAAGGACACAGAATTAAAATAATTTTGAAACTGATTGAGTCTATGCGATAAGATGTTTGACAAACAAATAAGACACCATTTAGATAGTTCATCGTTGATGATCGTAGAGTGGTTAGTTTACTCAGGACATATAGTTGCTTGTGTCCAACTTTAATAAATTCTGATGTCTTGATTGGTTGCGTTATTAACAAATTGCTTTCAACTCACTGCCATCACAAATGTGGTCAAATGTGTCTTCTTCTTCCAATCACATGATCCAACTTTACAATCTCCACTCTTTGAACAAAAAAAGAGAAATTCAGCATGGCTGACAAATGCAGTGCTTTCCTCGTGTCGTGGCTACAGTAAAGAGCAAGAATGACATTTAGGTCCATGACTGGGAATGATAATGTGACAGGTAGCCATGCTGCTGTCACACTGGGATCAGCTCAGCCAGGTCACTGGAGCATTAAGGATACTGGGAGCTCCCCATACAGACCCATCTCCCTGCAGCCTCCTCACACATTGCTCCTCACTGTCAGACAGTAGCATAAAGTCCCGCTGTCATTCTGTAACATAGTTCACTGTGTGGAGCTACAACAAGGGGCTTTGTCACTCCAGCTATTTTAAATTATTCAGGGGCAAGTCCACGTCAAACCTCATGTCTTGTCAGAGGTCCCCGTCCAAATCTAAAGTCCTGGTCAACTCAAAGAGTTCCTGAAGGCAAGTCAAGTGCAGGCTTGCTTTTTTTTTTTTTGCATGTTTGTGTGTATATTTAGAAATAACTTTGTTTGGTTACAAAAATCAAGAATGAAATCAGTTAACAATAACATGTCAGTTAGTTTGCTTGAAATATATAGCCTGCAATTTTGTATACAAGTTCTCCAAACTTCCAATCTTGATGCTAAGTTAAGCTAATCGCTGCAGCTCCATCCTCAATGGGCATATAAGAGCGGTATTGACCTTCTCATCTTCTACTCTTAGAGAGCAAATGAGCCTCATTCATACTGTGCCAAAGCTGTGTTCGTAAATAGTTGTTTTTTTTGCATTCATTCTTTTCTTTAGGATTTGCATTTAAGATCTAACTCTTCAGTCTTAAGCGCACAGCTGGGGTTGTCACTCATTGTAGAATAACTCGGGTCTGAAGTGATTTTAACTCAAAAACATTTAAGCTTGAATGTTTGAATTATGTTTTTGAATGATTAGTTTGACCATTTGAAGCACATCTCAATGTGTTCGAAGTGTGCCGCATTTTTTTTTTCTGACATTTTCAATCCAATAAAGGACCAACTGTCACTCACACGCATGTAGAGATGGCAGCCTGAAGGCACCGCTAAACCCTTCCAATCAAATACAGGAAAAAAAAATGAAGATATCAAGTCTAACGTGGATCTTCCGTCCCAATGGGATTTTTCTTCCCCAATTGACTGATTAAATTATGTGACTTGCTTCAGGCATTCCACCAGCAGAGAAAACCTAACATGAGCTCAAACTGGTATCCCTTTAAGAGCTCAGTATGCGTATTTGTAATGTTTGATTTACTTTTGGTTCCATCATTAATATTCACACAAGGAGGCTGTTAATGAATCAGTTGAGAGCACATCTGGATAATCTTTATTCGAAAATGGAATCTTTAAAAAAAAGAAAAAGATAATGATGAGTTCTTTCTAATACATTGTGTTTAGTACTCTGTCTTCAATCTTTGTCTTGCTCTATGTGGCATTATTTTAACTCTTCATCTTATTCTTGCAGTAATATATCATTCAATCCGATTTGCAGTCTTCATTTAATTAGTTCCGAATTTCATGCTTCCTGTTTTGATCAAGCTGGATCCTCCTGCTCCTCTCTCTCTCTCTCTCTCTCTCTCTCTCTCTCTCTTTTGACTGCTCTTCATTGTTTCATATAAAAGGCTTCGGCCGTCTATATGCATCAATACCAGGTCTGCAGCTAATGACAGGCTTTCTTAGTGTAAGGAGATATTGATCGAAGGAGAGGGAAACATGAAAACACTGCCACATACAGACAAAAAGGTCAGCAGACCGACACACACAGGTATGATATTGATCCTATTAATCTGCAAGAACCAAACTAAAAAACACTGAGGAGAGTCGGGTGGTGCTGCTGCTTCTAAGAAGCATCCACTCTAAGCGCAGCAGACCTTTTAGCTTACAGGAGTTTCTCATTAACAACATTTCAGTGACTATTTTGAGTTTGGATCTCAAGTCACACCTCAAGGTGTTGTTTCTCATCCTTTAGTTCATTAACAAGTAAAAATGTGTGACAGGCGAGATATACTACAACCACTCTGTCATTTTAAAGTGGAGGGGAAAAGTACCTCAAAATCTTAAAATGCAATTGTACTTGACAGCTAATTCCAAATTCATTGCATGATATAACTTTATGAAAAGAAATAAGTGAAAGACAGAATCAGAGGAAACAAGGTATGAGTATATAAAGTGCAATGTAAACTAGTTATATTGGAAGTTTAATCAAAGGCTTGTTCGTGTGAAAGAGATTTGATCTGCATGATCGATCAATATGTATATTCTCATCCACTGTAACCAAACAAGATACACCTTTTTCATCTCATACAGACTCACAAGAATACATCAATGGACAGATTTCTTTGACATTGTATCTTTACTGTCATGTTTCCAACACAATGAATCGCCCTGATCTTAGTGATGCTCTGACATTTCCTTTAGGGTCGCCTTGGTTTGGTGTTTGGGGCTTTTATTGAAACATTTGACAACAGTTGGAGTGTCGAAATTTAATTAAGATTTGTAACTAGTATTGTAACTAGTAATGTATTGTAATTCTCAAGTAGTCCCCTTGTTTTTTTATGTTTCCCATCTTTTTATGTATGTAATTAAATGATATCTGCAGAATGACATGCACAGGCAATCCCCAGCTTTACTTTGTTTTAAGAGCTAATTAGCCCATTTGTGTAGGCTAACATGCTACAAAACATATAGTACATATATACAGTTTTCTTACTTTGTAAACATAAGCATGTTAACATTGTCTCTGATGAGCATGTTAGCTGCTAGCACATAGACTTGCTTTAAAGCCTTGAACTATGTAACTAATCACTCTGAAGCCCATTAAACACAATCTAGGCAGATTTAATTGTAGAATCATGTCTCTGCGTGCAAATGATTTCTAAATAATAGATGAGTTTGGTGTTAACAGAAGCACAATTTATGGAGCACATAATGTTTGTGCTGAACTAAAGTCACTGGGCTGCTTTATTACCATCATGCAGATTTTGGTTGAATCCCCTCTCTGTATTTTTGGACAGCATATCTTTTCTCATGTGGTGTTTGTTTATAGAAGTCCTCTCACCATCTGTGCGCTCCCTCCCTTTGTTTTGTCACTGCTCTAGGTGCAGACTCCAACAGTGAATACAGCTCAGGGAGTGGGGTTCTCCTGTCAGACAGCAGAGAGACGTCCCTGTCGGCATCCTCGGTCCGCTCTGGATCAAGAGGATCCAGGATCCAGGATCAAGAGGAGAGAGACTGCAGAGAGCCAAGCTCGGGGGGAATCTCCCTGAAAGAGCTGGACTGTGAGCAGACTGGTGGACAGCGGGTGGAGAGAGAAGAGCTGCTTCATGGAGACTCCGACCAGAAGAGCCTGGAGGCTCCCACGCAGGAGTGGTGGGGTGTTGTTGGAGAGGAGTGAGAGCTCAGTTAGATATGTTGGTTAAAGATGAGAGAACTTGGATTGATTTTCAAGAGATTTGGATGTGCAGTTTATAAAGCATGTCTCACATTGTGTTCATGAGGAGATGGGTAAATAATTAAGGATACGAAAGCCTGTTTTTTGATATTGTGAACAAACACAATGAAAAGACCACCACCATGGGTTAGTCAATACTTTCAGACATCTTCACTAGTTTGGGAGCCGATCCTTGAATATGAATCTAAGGAAACTGGTCATTTTGAAACAAAACATTTCAAATGAGATCTTTACCTAAAACACAGCGAAACAAGCCAACATTACATAAAAAGCAGTATGTAGTGCAGTGTATGAAGACTACTTTTGGATGTGGATTAATCCACAATTTTCATGGTCAAATATAGTATATACAAAATTCATGATGGCTGAACTTATTTTCCATTTTTAACCAATTGTGTTGTCAAATAGCTTTTAGAAAAACAGGGGAATAAGTATTGCCAGGCTTGGCAACACATGGCGATATCTGATGGTGGACTCGATCCATTTTAAATGTTGGTCCTTTATTTTTTTTAAAGGTTTAGTTTTTGGGCTATTTATGCCTTTATTTTTTTGTTGATAGGACAGTGGAAGGAGTCAAAAAAGGGGGGGAGACAATTTAGGAATGACATGCGGGAAAGGAGCCACAGATCAGATTTGAACCCGGCAAACCGGCTTGGAGGACCATAGCCTCCGTACAAGGCTGTGCATACTAACCACTAGGCTACCCGCGCCCCCAAAATGTTGGTCTTTTCACTGGATTTGATGATAATACAAAAAAAACAAACTATAACTTGACTCTTTAAATAGGAGTGTTTTAAGTAGGGTGCTTGAATCTGCTTGATTTTGATAACCCCAACGATCACTTGAACTCTTCAGTTGCTATTCAGGTAGCTCAAGTAACTGAAGTGATAATGTTTATCATAATGAGAGGAGATGGATACACTGACTACTTGTTAGCCAAAGAATTTTACTTGAACATCTATCAGTATTTTATGTTTTCAGTTGAAGTCTTCAGCTGGTTTCAATATAATTCAAATATTTGAGAATTCTTTATATGTTGCTGTATGAAGCTCCATGCCACTTGTATTTCATACTAGATTTTTGTAAAGCTACATACAAAAAATTCTGTTAGAGGTTTAAATTCATTGTATCACAAACAATAGATTGTGTGTAGGAAATAAAAACATAAAAACAGGAAATTGAACATTCTTAGTAAATCAATACCTCAGTTTGTAATGAGTTAATGGTCTTAAATCCACTATTCAAGTCATCTTTAAGAATTTTGTCAATTTGTTTCATATTAGAGTAAAATAAATGATAAAGCAGGCTAAAGGCTGTAGGGCTACCTGTCAATCAGGATGGAGATTTAACATTGCATATCTATCCTGTCCAAATATGATCAGCCATGCTAATGGTTTCACAAACACAAGATGGTGACTTGATTTGTCAAACCAGGGGAGGACTTCGGCCTGTGTGTGTGTAGTAGTGTTGTTGTCAAGACCACACTAACCGAGACCAAGACATACCCGAGACCATAGTGCTCCGAGACCGAGATAAGATCAAGACATTTAATGATTGAGACCAAGTCAAGACCAAGAGCAAGTCAGGGCGAGCCCGAGACAAGACCAAGACCATAAATACCAATGAAAAATCATCATCTTGTGTTCAGCAGGCGTTTCGTTCACTTAAACCGTTACAGCGGGAAGGTTGCAGCTGTGACTGGGGGATACAAATTTAATTATGAATGAATTAAAGTTGTTTGTTCTTTTCGAAAAGGGGCGTTTTTCTTCTAATCAGAGGAATAACATGGAGAAATAGCCTTTCAATGGTGGTCTTGAGTGGTCTTGATTTAAAATCCGGAGTCCGCCCAGTCTGAGACCGAGACCATCAAAGTGTTTTCGAGACTTGTCTTGAGACCGATTTCAGGTACAACAACACTAGTGTGTAGTACAGTATGTCTCTTGAGAAAAGAAAATAGTTTCCCCTAGGTGATTAATAAAGTATCTTCTTCATAGTTTTCTTCTTCACAGCTGTCATCCCCTTCTTTTATACAGTCTATGGAACAAACTGACATACAGGACTGAAATGACTGTGGGCACATACTGTAGACCTCTTGAAGAGTACTGTTGTTTTATTTTGTGTTTCTTGTGTTTGGTTGAAATCTGTGCACCATGTTATAAGTGCTCAATGATTGTCTTTACATGGCTGTGTGTCGGCATAGCTCTATTGGTTAAATGTTAAAATGTTCCTTATTTCCAAAGAGAACGTGTGAATGAGGCCATAATTACTTTCTTCTTGCACTGGTAATGATCACCTCTATGATTGGGAACATGATTATGGTAAGTGTGAAGCCTGCTGCCATTATCACGCCTGGAGAAAGATGACAAGACAAGTGGGCTGACCATTAATATTCATTTCACTATTAGTGAAAGCAAAGCTCAGCGTCTCTGCTCTGTATTTATAGTCTCTCTACATCTGGCCTGAAGCATCCTCTAATTACCCTCACACATTCACTCCCAAATAATTTATTTTCTGTTTAGCCATCAGATTCTTTCTCAACCTTCCTCCCATCTGCCGCCTCTTTGCACAAGCTGATTTTCATTTGTTTTTTTTTGTTTTTAAATCTTTGTATTTTTTTTTTCTTGTTCTCTCTGAAATAAATATGGCAGCTGCAGCCTGAAAGACCACCTGATGACCCAACGCCTGCAATGTATGTCCAGTCATATCCATATCCTTTATCTTCCAACAAACAAGAGATCACACTGAGCTCCTCACAGTGAGGGTGCTCGTAGCTCAAAGGGGTGTGTGTGTGTGTGTGTGTGTGTGTGTGTGTGTGTGTGTGTGTGTGTGTGTGTGTGTGTGTGTGTGTGTGTGTGTGTGTGTGTGTGTGTGTGTGTGTGTGTGTGTGTGTGTGTGTGTGTGTGTGTGTGTGTGTGTGTGTGTGTGTGTGTGTGTGTGTGTGTGTGTGTGTGTGTGTGTGTGTGTGTGTGTGTGTGTGTGTGTGTGTGTGTGTGTGTGTGTGTGTGTGTGTGTGTGTGTGTGTGTGTGTGTGTGTGTGTGTGTGTGTGTGTGTGTGTGTGTGTGTGTGTGTGTGTGTGTACAAGTCAGAGGAAAGCTGTATACAATATGCCAGTTTGGATTACACATCTTTTCATATTCTGAAATAAAATGAGAGCATTGCAGATCCTCCAGATTACCATTCTCACATTGGCACAAGTGAATAATATCTGCAGAGAAAGAGACATTCCTTTCCTTTAGTGTTGTGTATTTATAATAACATCATGCAGTTTATACTAAAAAATAACATTGGCATTCAATTGTCAGAAGGCAACTTGTGAAGCATTAGTCATCCTGAAAAGGCTACCAAATTCAACCATCTGTTAATTTTGTTTTTGTGTTTTTGTACTTAATCAAAACTGAAATAATTATGAATCTGCTTAAAGTCTTCACGTAATTATTCTATCCAGGCCAGGTTGAAAACAAGTGGATCTATCATTACCCCCATCATCACCTTACTTTAAGCCATCCATTAGAAAAATGACAAAATTTAGACAATCAGGTTAAGACATTTGTTCAGCTTCAAATAACTCATCTACTTATCCAATCAGTGATCTTTATCAAGTCAGGGCTGGCGCCTGCATAGCGTTTAGAGGAGGAAGAGTTGAATGCTTCATATGATGACTGTTTTTGAGTTTTTATCACTAAAACACATTTTCTGAAGATTTCTGCAACATGAAAGTTTGAAAGTGAGTGTGAATCAGCATAGCAACATCATGAACACACCCACTGGTTCCCTGTGGGACGATAACCAGCTGCTTCCACACATCAACCTTTGTGAAAATGGCCAAATTTATCTGGAAAACAATGGAAAATCTGGAACAATCTTGTATTTATAATTTGGGGCCATATACAAAGCAAAATGATTCAGTTACCCTTTACTTGTTGGACCAGGCCTCACTGACAAGTAACCGTAGCAATATTGCATCTGTGGCGATCTATAGGTGTGAAACTGCCCATTAGGAATTTGTCTTGACAACTGCACGTTAAATTTCTGGACATTCTTACAACAAAAAAAAGTGAGCATGCAACAGCCTAAGTCATTTATTATTCACTCTAAATGGGTATGCCTCCAATACTTAATTTGCACAGTGCTGAGCTTTTAGCTTACAAATCTTCTTCAAATAAGATAATCTATAGTGGGTGTTTCTATCTTTAATCTAAGTGCCGGTATCTGAAAGATTGGGTTAAATTCCCACAGGATACTGTTAAAGGAGATGGATGAGCCTTCAATGGGAGCGTGAAGGCCTGGGATGTTTTCTGTATAAAACCACTCTAAGAGCAGTGGCTGTTATATCCTCTATTATATACCCCTTGTGTAGTATCTTAGTGTATTCTGATGTATGTATTATCAGTAGGCCATGTCATATTGTATTTAAGTTTTTTCCCTAGAGATTGGGACAACTGTTGCTACGGATACAAAGACAACACTAAAATGAAGGAACAACAGGTCAGAAAAACAAGTTGAAAAGCTTCACTGCTAAATATTTTCCTTAAAAAAAAAGCCATCGTTATGGAATATTGGCAAAGTCTAGTATGGGAAGCCAAACTTTCTATAGTAATGTAGCTCCTAAACTTCTAATAAGGGAGGCTAATGTATTTTTACTGTTTTTTGAGTATTTAAAGTTTTTGCAAACAACAAAAATGTCAATTCACTTCCATTCTAAAGATGGCAGCAGGAATGTCAAAGGCATTCATTTAAAAACTACAATGGCATGGCATTGTATTACAAAAGCCAACCAGGGAGAAAACATAAACAATTTGCAATATAATCAAACTTACTCTTTGCTCTCTTTACTCATACTTCTTCCTAAACCAAACCTGAATTCCCTGCTTATAAGATATTTTAGAGGAAAAGATGTTTTCATGTTAAAGTGGTGAATTATTTTCTAAAAAGCATACACACCAGCGAGATCAAACAAAAATGTTTTGGTGTTATTGCTTTGTTATTATTGTATTGTAACATTCAATGATCAGGAAACCACAGAGAGAGCAGTAGTCAGACGGCAGCTGCTCACTGACCATTGGCTAAAAACCCTTTTTATTCTGTGCCCTATAATTTCACTTGACATTAATTGGCAGGTTTCTATCTAAACCCTGCATTCTACCCACATGCCCTCCGCTATTGTAATGTAAACTACAATTCTATTCCGAGAGAAAATTGGTCCCTTTGTGTTAGCTGAGGGAATTATGCAACAAGCAGGACCCGTTCGTCATTTTAATTGCCACAGAACTCAGAAAAAGTTATTTTTCTACATCTCCTCACTGCAAGGTAGCTATTGTTAGCACGGAAATGAAACATTAGAAAACAATGAGGTGTGTATGTGTGTGTGTGGGTGAGAGCGAGGTGAGGAGATGCGGAAAGGTGATGTGATGCTGCTTCTTAAACTTGTGAAGGTGACAGAAATGGGTGAGCAATAATTCTTGACTGAATGAACTTTTGCTCTCTAGATTAACTATCTGTGTTTTTTACAGTGCAGCCTGAGTCGGACACAAACAACAAACTGGTGCGTGCAGCAGACCTGCAATGCACTCCTTGCTAATCATACAGCAGTAATACTGCTGATGTAATGGTGTTGTTGATGAGAAAACAAGTGCACAGTTTGTTGCATGAAGCATTGTATCTGCAGAATTTTCGACTGCATCAATGCATGCTGTATAGAGGACCTTAACCTTTGCACTGCTGAAGGAACAGTTTTTAAAAAGTTAACAGGGGGAAATCAGTACAGGGAGGGTTTAATCTACTTTTGCATCAGGGTTCATGTCAAACTGGTTTGTGCATGCAGAAAAGGTTATTTGTAAAAAAAAACTAAAAATTTGATTTAACCTTGATCTCAGTTATGCCCCTATTCTACCCCCATATGTCTGAAGTGCCTTTAAATGATATTAACTCTCTCTCCCTTGTTAGTTGTGTGTCTGTGTGTCTGTGGGACATTTTCATCCTTTCAGTGAAAACTCAAACTGCGCCTCTCTACTTTGTGAAGTGCTGAGCCTCTCATCTGGAGAGTGATTCAGTTTTAATGAGATGGAGGTGAATGAGGAGCTGGCCAGCCTTCATAGAGAGAGACACAACAAAAAAAAAGTTGATGTTCATTTCTCTTTTCTCATTTTTCTAATTTTAGCTGGAGAGCTGCAGCGCCCTGTAGAGTCTAGTTAGAAGATTTTTTATATTCTTTTTTTGTTATTAAAATTTAGATTGACACCACTCAACTCAGCTTCATAGGGAAGGCAATGGGGTGAGTCACTCAGAAAGACGAAATTATACTAAGTTGGAAACAGGATTTTGAGTTGAATGCACATATAGGTTATCAGACTATTATACCCTATGCTTATCAGACTTTCCCCTGCTTTGGTGAGATGGGTTTTATTATTGTTGAGTCCCCTTCTGTATCTGTGCCGTTACTCACTCACAAACAGAGGCTTTGTGAGAGGCGCGAGCGCTCATTAGAGCTGTGCTGCTCAGAGAAGCTGCACGCGCTCGATTCGACGCCGCTGAAGGAGGATTTATCAACAGATCTGCTTTTTTAAGTTTATTCGACGAACTTTTCGACGAGGCAGCTCTTTAAACAGGAAAATTGAATGCCTGGAAATTTGTATAATAACAATTAATTGTATTCATAGCCACTCGGTGCAGCTGGTTGCTTTGCTGTTGCTGCTAATGGACATAGTATGAGCTCTGCTGGGCGGTAGGTTATATTATCACTCCGGTCCGTGAGGGTTTTGCTACCCACCTTTTCTAACTGCGGGCAGGAGTTTGAGAGCACAGAGGGGAGTTTGGCACACTTGCCAGTGCGAGCAAGACTTCAGGACCAAGGACAGATCCAAACCTCTGCCTGGCAAACATGCTCAAAGTCAACCACATCTGGACTCCACTCAGCACGTGAAGATCTGCACTGTGTGCTTGTCGCGAGGTCGGCGTGGGAAAAAGAAACGACCAGCAGATACACAAGAGAAGACAAATCAAGGGCTCCTGCCAGGTAAGAAAAGGACATTTAAAAACTTACATTTTGACTTAGAAGTAGGTTTTTCCATAGAAAATGAGTGCTTTGTTGATTATCCCGATAAAACTTCCTGCAGTTTCACTTTCTCGTCCACTACCTTTATTATTATAAGCAGTTAATCGTAGAGCAACATTATCTTTAAGACTGCACTTAAATCTTTCAGTGTCTCAAAGCAAAAGGAACCAGCAACTGAACTTGTCAAACACTCCGCATTACTATACCAATAGAGCAGCAAACACCTGAATGATAAACGTGTGAAGCTGTTTCCCATTTGACCTGAGAGAATCTGCAGCACATTCACAATCATACCAACTAAAAAATTATAGGCTATATAATCTAATATTAGACTCACATTTATCAGGGTGCTTGTTTCAGCCTCAACCTTAAACAATGTAATGACACACTACTATGCTCTTAATTGGGCTTTTTTCATGAGAGTATTTGCAGCTTAGAGAGAATGTAAAATTATTTGTTGCAGGAAAAATAATGGCATGCATGAAAATGTTGCTAGTGCATCAGAGGTAAGATATATAATTTGGATTTATCTTCAAGTAAGAAGATGACAGTGCTTGATGGTCACAGAGTACACTAATGTCTTCACATCTCCATGCGTGTTATTATCCTGTCTTTATTAGATACTATCCATCATTCAGTTATCAATGACATGTTCACATTCTGGTATCTACCCTTTCTCTCTCATTCATTTAGACCCAATAACTTACACATCCAGGTGAGATTTAAAGCACTCATTTAAAATCATATGTGGTCATCCAGTGTATCAGCCCAACAACCAGATTCCCCTGAGCTATTTTCTGATGAAATGATTCACTTGATCTATGTTCAAATTCTTAATCAGCTGGCTGCTGTCCACCACAGAGGCTTCTTAATTCCTTCAGCTGACACATGCAGGTGGAGGGATAAACTGTGTCCTGACTGGATATGATAGAATGATGGAAACCATTCATGGAGTGAATTAAGGCAGATAAACATTTCTCTTATTAATGTATTATTAGTAAATAATGGGACATTTGCTTGAAAAAGGTATAGTTAACGTAAAGGATCATCATCGAAGGTCATAATGTCAAACAATTCAGGTGGTTTGTCTTAGATTTTCTCACATGCTCACTTTTACAAAAGTTATTTTAAATTCTTCAGGCACCAGCTCGATTCACTTGTATTTTACATTTTAGGGGGACTTCCAGTTTCAACACTTACAAGTTAATTATAACTGTTTACATTTTTATCTGTAACATCCTTCTGTTCTGATTTTAGTTTTACTTGTACAAGCACCTTGGGACCTTTACACCCTTTGGGGTCTTTACAGAATAAGAGCAATTATCACTTTTTTCACTTAATGGTTTAGTTTGCTACATAATATAATCATATGTTGTTATGTAGCATAATATAACATTGGTTTTACTTGGGTAAATGGTGTAACTTTATCTGTAATCCATCTTGAATATTTAGTCATAATATTAACCACCAAAAAATCCCAACAAATAATAATCCTTCATGCATGTTAGTCATGTAATCAACAGACAGCAATATTTCAATATTTTAGATATATCTCAATGGACAAGTGCTGTGTTTAGGCAGGTCTTAATCTGCCTAATGATTAATGTGTAATGGATTAGATTATAAAATTCGACGTCATGTCATGTATTCAAGAAACGTATATCCAAACAATCCAGACAGCAAAGTCTAAGGTGATGTTGTTGAAGTGATAAGTAACAACATAATTATACATCCCGACATTAAAAAAGACATTGCAGAGTTTTATCCTGCATATTCACTGTGGACTTTTTCAGCAAGGACAAACAGGTGGCCAGTCCTTCATCTTTTCCGCCTGTTCCAGACATGAATAGCACATTTCTCCATACATGCATACGGTACTACGACTGAACGTGCCAATCAGCATCATTGCTTTAAGCAACTCTGCAGTGAGTCATACATTACACATCAGCCATATGGAAAGATGCTCTCAAAGCTTCTTTATGCTAATGTTGATGAAATGCTGTCCTGGGCGGGGAGCAGTTCTGCATTAGCTGCTGGTTCAAAGCTGAGTTAAGCACACTGCCTTTTCTTTTTGAACTCGGCTTTCAAAAGGGAATATTGTGCTCAGACATCTGGGGGGCGAGTGGCTGAGTGTGAGCGTGACAGCAGTTTCTACATCAAGATACTTTTAATGATGTGATCCCAGGGATGATAGGAGCTACTTTAAACTAATCAGAGACTGAGATTTAACACTCGTGAAGGCTGATAAGATTGCCCGCCATTTGAAATATTACTCGGAAATCTGATTTTATATTTGTTACAGCTTAATTTCATGTCCATTTCAATCTGCCCAGTCTTTATTTGCACTTCTTACGGGTTTTGAAAGGCTCTTCTGGACCCCCAGCCTCACTTTGACCTATAGGCCTGCCTAATTGGCTGTCTCTTATTGGACCATTAATCCACACCGTGACCTCGTCTTTGCAACCGGAAAGCCCCCATCTGCTCCAGCAGACAGCACAGAGGAGCAATTAGACATTTTATGTTGAATGCTCACAGTTACTTTCTCACCTTGGTTCTAATAAAAGGGCAAATGTGCTAAAGATGTTTCAACACCACCCCTGGTCTGTGGATCATCCCAAACAAGTCTACATTTTAGTTTCATTTTACTGTATGTGCTCATAAAAAAAAGAGAAATACATTGCATTTGAAAAATAATTATTTTGGAGACATTTCTTTTCAGATCTTTGAAATGATAACTCTCCAGCCACCTCAAAGAAATCACAAAACAAAGTAGTTGAATGCTCTGAGTCATTGTTATGAACCCCCCCCCCCCCCCCCCGTGTAAAATTAAATGCATCAAAATGGACTTTTAGAAAGCTGATATGACAAAGAAAACGTTATAATGTGCCCCCCAGAGTGCCATTCAATTGAGAAAAATTAAGGACGTGCTCAACATGATGCCCTGAAAATAGAGAATATGCAATAAAAGGCACTGAGGGAAGAACAATGAAGATACAGCACCATACAGCCTGTCTAAGAATATTCCAGAAAATGTTCTGTCCACTGCATACAGCTGGTGCCCTCTTTTTTTGCTTCCACCCTTCACACAGCCTGAGTTCGCAACTGGGATTTTGTTACCTCCTCTTTCAAAACATTCTACAGTCTGCCTGTCATCAAGCTGAACCAGGTTGTTATCGCTAATTAACAAAACATCTTCATTTATTTCAAATTCCCTACAATTAAGTTGTTTTTTTTAAGGTGCTTTTAAAATGTTTTACTTCAATCTGTTTGCTCTCCTGAGTTAAGCAGTTGCTGCAAATACACACAATGTAGAGACAGCAAGACCAATCAAATCATGAGCTTTCTGTTTTTTTGTATACAATATCCCAAAGAATGCCGTGCCATTGTTAAAAATAATCTAAAGCAGAAAAAGAAGGAATACATATCTTTTCCATTCTTTATGTCCAGATGTTTGGAGGAATATAATAATCTAAGTATTCACGGTCCCTGCATCTACTGTAAAGGATACAGCAGCTCTTAGGCAGATTTGACTTTACGTCTTTATGAATTCACCATAAGGTTTCCCACCCACAACCTGATGTAATATTTATCAGGAGGGATAGTCAGTCTTCATTAAACTCTTTCCTCCTGGTTTTCTGTTGTTTGTATCTTGCACTACTGCTGGGATGTCAAGGAGTATTCTTCAAATGTCTCTGCAAAAACATACAAGAACATGCACGCACACACACGCGCACACACACACGCACACACGCGCACACACACACACACACACACACACACACACACACACACACACACACACACACACACACACACACACACACACACACACACACACACACACACACACACACACACACACTGGATGAACTTATCTGGGTGTAGCTGCTCCAGCTGGTGTTTTTGTAACCTCTGTTCTGCTTTTGTGAGAACAGGATCCAGAAAACACTCAGACTGAATACAATCTGAAGACACCAGTTCTATATTTCAGTTCAGGAGAAATTTGAATGCATTGTTATAATGTGAGTAACAACAATGGGTGACAAATAGGAGAAGTCACTAATAAGCTCCCTGCTGCTTCTTAATGGAGAGGGGAGCGGCTGCATATCCAATAGTCCAAAATACAGAGCAGCTCTGTGTGTGTGTACCAGTGTGACTGTTCCTTACCTGAATCTTAAAAATCCAGACACACAGATCATTTGTGCGTCACTCTTTCAAATAATGTGATCAACAATTAAGATGTATTCTATGAAAAAGAAACAAAGGTAAAAGTCAGGAACGATGTCAGTCATTAGAAGTCCACATTTTTGAGTACAGACAGCGTAACTCAAATTGTTTGTTGTACCCCTTTGTGTGTGTGTGTGTGCATATGTGTGTGTGTTTGATAAATGTGACGAGTGAGTGTGTTGGAAAGAAACAGGATTGGTTCCCCCTCTCTGAGAGCTCTGTGATTGAACCAGCCCTCCTCCCTAATCACACATCATAACAACTCCTTCCGAGCCTGAAACCTGTCACCTCCACACAATAGGAATCCGTATTAGCATACATGTCTCACTGCCCACTCCCCTGCAGTCCAACCTTTATTTTTTTTTCTTGCCCAACCATGTTTCCATGGCAACCCCATCCATTGAGGAGACCCACCATTTATGTGATATCTCGGTTGTAAGCTTGGAAATTACGCTCCACTTGAGAGGAGCCTTAAATATCTTTAAATGTTTGATGTGGTCACTCAGCAGCGATAACTCCCAGTTTTGTCTTTGAGATAAAACTGCAGTGATAATGTTTTACACTGGAAACCCCCGAGAGCGCGACTGAAGTTATCTCCATTTTTGTTTTGCTTCAAAACGTAACTCATAAGTTGCAAAGACCCATTTCAGCCTTCTGACAGAGCAAACTCGAGTTCAGACTGTCCAATAACAGCATTATTTTTTCTGAAACATTTCTAAAGATTGCATTAGGGCGAGAGAAAGAAAAGAAGCTCAGGCAAAAATCGATAAGAAAACTGTAAAGAAATAAACTTGCCAAAGAAAGTTTAGATATAAACTGACTCAGATATGAAACGACCCCACCAAGGCACAAAGTGGTGTTAGAGCCTTGTTGATACTGTTTCATGTCTTTGAATTAAACTGTTAGCAAGAAAGTATATAAAAGTGAAAATGAAAATGGGTATGCCTACATAATGTATTTTTTCAGAAAATAATTGGTTTTATTGTGTTAACTGAGATAGATATATAGACAGATAGATAGATAGATCGATCGATCGATCGATAGTTATATAGATAGATAGATGTACAGTAGGTTATTAGAAAGTGAAACAGACTTTATGCAATATTAATCCGGTCATTACTTTTTCCTTTTATTAACTCAGGAAATATCAAACATGCTGAACCCCTGGAATGTCGACTTGAAAGTGATCCGCCTGCAGACCCTGTAAACCTCTGCTTCTCTCTACTTCAACCAGCCGAGCCCCTCTTCCCGGTCCTGCCATGCTGACTTTAGTGCTCTGCCCCAGGCCGTTGGGCCTCTCCGTCCATTACTGGCCTCTCCACATGCTCTTGCTGGAGCTCCTTATACTGGGAGTCGTGCCCAGCATCTCCAGATTACCGGCCACTGCCAAACGTGAGATCATCCTGGATGGAGACTTGGTAATTGGAGGTCTGTTCCCTGTGCACCACAAAGGTGAGGGGACAGAGGACTGTGGTAAGATCAATGAGGAGAGAGGGATCCAGAGACTGGAAGCCATGTTACTTGCACTTGATGAGATTAATTCCAGCGATCGCATCCTCCCTGGACTCCAGCTGGGGGCCCACATCCTGGACACCTGCTCCAAGGACACATATGCTCTAGAGCAGTCTCTCGATTTTGTCCGGGCCTCACTCACCAAAGTCCACGATCCAGGCTTCATCTGCCCTGACGGCTCCAGACCGATCCAGAACGAGGTTCCCCTTGCTATCTCTGGGGTCATTGGGGGATCGTACAGTGATGTTTCCATTCAGGTAAACAAGCATCTTCTTTTATCTCACAAGTTTGTTGTTTTGGCTGTATTTGTAAGGCGGCCGTCAAGGGCAAACACACCACAAGCGTCCAGTAGATTTCCATTTGTGAAAAAATGTGCTGCAATTTTAGAAATGATGAAAATACAATCACACACATACGTCCAATACAAACCAACAAAAGGAATGTGTTGTAAATGAAAAACATTCAGCAGAAGCTGAAAGAAATGCATTAATGGCAAATGCTCCACAAATACATTTAAAGCAATGCAAAAAACAGAAAATACATTCCATATCAAGGTATCACATACGACGTTCTCCAGGTCTATAAGGGGCTGTTATCAGAACTGGATTTTTGTGAAATGTTTTTAATAGAGAAAAGTGTTGAGAGGACAAGGGGGACGTAGTAAGTAACATCCTTGCATCCAACACTTTTGTCTTTTCCCTGCGTCTCTAGGCTTACTTTTACTTCTTTTATGTATACATATTTATGTGTACCTTTTAAATGATATGGACATAAAAAAATGCATCCACTAAAGGGTGCAGTCTTGTACCGACTTCACTTCACCATCGCTGCCGTCCAACTGATGTTCAGTTCCCGTCCAATCTCTGCCCAGCTGTTCTGTTGTAGTTTTTCCTGTGCCGGGGGCAAGTTCAGCCATTTTCTAAAGCATTCATCATTGCTATGTTTTGCAGGTCTGGCTTGAGCTGTTGGCTACGCTGCTCAACACTGCCCTCTAGATTTCCAGTGGTATTGTTTTGTCTGTATCTATAAGTTTACACAAAATGTGCAGAAATATGGATGAAGTCAAGTGAGTGTTCAACCAGAAGTCTCTATCTGTATCTACAGTTTATGCATATCATTTATATATGGAGTTTAAATCAGTTTTTTCGGTCAGAAATAAAGCTGCTACAAGCCTGAAGCACATCAGGCTGTGACCTCAGTACAGTGTGTTTGCCCAAAGCAGCAACCTCGGGTGTCACAAAATGAAGCCAAGCAGAAGTGCAGAAAACTGCAGCGAGAGTCCACTTGAGGCTGGCTCCAAAAGCCCGGAAGGCAAATAAAACTCCATGTTAAAGTTTTAACAGCAGACAGCAGAAATAAAAATACTACTACTTATACATACTTTTTTACATAGACAGGACAGTGGTTTAGAGTCAGAAATCAGGGAAGAGAGAGTGGACAAAAACATACGGCAAAGGGGCCACAGGTCGGATTCAAACAGTGGCTGCGCGCTTTGAGGACTGAAGCATCTGTACATCAAACTTACCACTAGGTCACCAGCACCCTAATCATAAACATGTTTGAAGCCTGGTACAAAAAAATATTTTGGTTTGAATAATTTGTTTCTCTTTGGCCACACTGTTCAGGTGATGATTTTGTTGACATCTCGTCTGATTTGATTTAATGAAGGATGGGTTATGCATACTTAGGGGCGTTGTAGCTGTTGTCTATCGGCTTAAGGCCCGCCTCACCTGTTGCTAGGCTGACCGAAATTTGGGTTGAGACAACATTTTCACTATGGCAGCCACCATCGATGTCACTAAGACTAAAGGCCCACGATTTATACTGTGTTTGGTTTTCCCCCGCTGGCTACCATTACAGAAAACAGTGACGCATGCAGCAGAGAAACGCCATCATAATTCCATATTACTTTAATCCAATGTTTGTATACATTCTTTTTATAAGGGAAATGGTCCGATTCCCTGCATTCATCCACACAAGTATACCTTGCATCTTCACTGTTACAGCTCCATGGGATCAAGTTGTCAGCGGAAGAGATTCTGCTATGGCTAGAATTAGATTCCATCTGGGATGAATGTGTTTGAACATTCAGACATCCATCACTTTGTCAGAGAGTTCATTTCTGCCTTGCAAAGACAACTGACCTTTCACACACAGATGAAAGGTTGCTGGAGGCGATGAATATGAGTAATTATCCAGTTCATTTGGATTACCCTCCCACTCCATAATTACTGTGTTGTACCGGGTGTCTGTAGGGTACCGTGTGTATGTTTTGGTTACTTTTTTCACCATTTTTTGAATACACAACACATGTATGTTACACAAAGCTACACATACACAAACATGCTCTGAAGAGAACTTTTTATTAGCAATTTCCCCCGTTGCTACATTTAATTATTTGGTCGCAGAGACGTAATTGCTTTCAGATAATGTGTTCACAGTGAGCTGCTGAATATTTTATGCCTGTATACCGAGTAATGTGTCCTGAAAATCTGTAAAGGTGCTGCTGATTTATTATAAGCTTAATTTGATATTTTTCAAATTTTTGGTACTTTGGTGTATGTTCTATTTTCAAATTGGTATCATTTGGTATCAGTTTTACGTTGTGTAAATGTTTAAAACATAGTGTTTTTAAATTTTCAGAAAATACATCTGCTTTCAATTTCAACACACCCCTGTCTCATACACTACAATTTTTAATTGGCTAGTTTTACCACTGGCCACAATCGCTTGTCTCACTTATTATCTCCTGGACACTTCAGACTCACTTATTTTTTTTGTTCCAATTGGATCCCTTTAGAAAGTTATTCAAACATAAAGGATTGCAAACTTTATCATTTAACTGTATTAAATAACACCCTCGGTGGCTAAATTCATCCAACATCTAAACACTCGTTCTCTTCTACAATAACCCTCCTTAAACAAGTCAGTGATGTTAAGTTGTTTAGCTTTGTCAATGTTGTGATGGGAAACATCCCTGAAAGGTCAACGGTAATAAAAACATGTGCTGCACACAATGGATACATACAGTATGACTAATGCTGGATTTGCACGCATGACAAACACTGAGCATAAATATTCTATAACACCAGAATTTACTGATGACTGAATTACGGCTAATGAGTGTGCAGATGTGTTGATGCAGTCTTATCAGTGCTGTTGCTGCTGCGTAAAGACGGCATTGTGTGTCATCAGTTGTTTGAAACATGCAGTTGATGAATACATTTTATTTTGAACGATTTTAGGTGTTTGCTGAAACAGCTTGTCGTCGGGGTTGATTGTAAAGATGAAATGATTCAAATAATTTCAGTGATTCCCAACAGACTCGTTGGGATGATGGCTTATTCAATTTTTTATTTTTTTACATACTTTATGAAATTCTGGTTTACACTATGATATGTGGAGACATGCTTCTCACACAAATAGGCCAACAAAAAAAAAGACACACATGCACAAACAGGACCTATGGTCATGCATTAAGTGAGAGAAGTCAGAGTGAGGGGCTGCAAGTGAGAGAGCGTCAGAGCACTTTGGGGTTTGGTACTTTACTCAAGGGCACCTCAGCAGTGCTGAGTAAGTGACCTGGCACCTCTTCAGCAACCAGACCAACTAACATACTTTGGTTAACACGTGGACTTGAACCGGCGACACTGCGATTACCAACCCAAGCTCCTACAGACTGACCTACTGCCACCCTGTTTTAACCCGCTGAAACTAATTTCAATAGCAATTAATTAAAATATCCCCAAATTGATAACATTCAAAAAAGAAGTAAAAAAACATGAAAAATAGGCGGATATTTTAAACACAAGTCCCTTTAATTTATTTTCTTTTTCTTTTTCTTTTTTAATAATTTTCTAGCTGTCATTTGATTGTGACAGCTTAACACATTGCGAAATCCACTGACTTCCCAAATGTGGTAGAGGAGAAGCTCGACACCACATCACATTGACTGTTCAATATAAGTCTACAATCAGGAGACAACTAGCTCAGTCTGAAATGAAACTATACTCTGAAACAACTAGACTAGATCTGTCCAAAGGTTCCCCAAAATTACACTAATTTACACATTTCATCTCTATTTTGTAATCCATGCTAATCTGTTGGATAAAAGCATCCAGTTGTATTTTGGATGTTTTGTACTGGGCTAACTGAGCTATCAAGCTGAGCTCACAATTTCCTGGCTGAAGCTCTAGATAGCATTTGCAAGTGGAATTGGTATGGTCAACTCTTTGAAACAAACAACAAACAAACAAAACAAATAGGTAAATATCCTAACATTTCAAACTACAACTCAAACAACCTTTTAATGCTTTCCAGGAGTTGTTTTTGTCTCTGTACATGATCTGTGGTCTTTTTTGTGTAGCTGTGAGTCTCTTGTTGATATTTAACCAAATCACAGTTAACTGTACAACTAACTTTAGAGATTATGCCAGGAGTTTCAGTAGCATGTGCTACATGTCTATTGATGGTGCTGAGTAAAAAGTAAGGTAACAGATGAGCAAAAAGACTGGACGTCCGCTTTCCCTAGTATGAGTCATTCTCAAGCCCCAATTACACTCAGGGCTTCTTTGCTGAGGAAGAAAATTATCATATGGATTTTTGTTCTCCTTTAGTGATGCTCTGACAAAAGAACAGCATGGTTTTTAGAAGCATATTAAGGACTGTGTGTGTGTGTGTGTGTTTGTGTGTGTGTGTGTTTGTGTGTGTTTGTGTGTGTGTGTGCACGCGCGCGGAGTAGTGTCTCCCTGTAAATGAGCAACCTCACAGTTGTAGAGATTCAAAAAGAAGCCTCTTGCTTTTGAGTGTTTTGTAGAATTTGAATACATACCTCTACTGTCACAACCCCTCAACAGTCTCTTTGTTGGCGCCTTTAGTCAGAGCCTGGCCGTTTTAATGAATCGAGCCGTGAGAGCTGGGACGAGCCCATGGTGGGATTTTTTTTGAGATGTCACTGTTTTACACAGCCCCTATTTATCCCTGAGGAGCACTTTGTGGCGATGAAGAGCGTTATAAAACTGTGGAGGACAAGTGCCAGGGACGGCCCCGGGAAAGTCTGCTTTTCCCATCTGTGGGGTGCATCTCCATAGGCTGGCAGCAACGTCATCACCTGCTTTCTGGAGAGGAGGCTGCTGCTGCCTGTGACATTGGCCAAGGATGGGATGTGGGAAAGACAGTGGGAGACAGGCCAGTTTCTCTCTGCCTCAAAAGGATTCCTTCATAATTAGCCTGGCAATATTTTGGAAGCTTTCATCATCTTTGTACTGATTGTAGTTATCCTCGTTATGTCTCCCCACTCTTGAATTTATTGCCATCTAAGCTGTATAGAATCGGCTATGAGAGATGACTCAGTCCTAACAGCCTACACATTTTTACACTTACGAATTTCACCCAGCAATACCCACATGGAGACATAATGATGCAGAACAATGGAATCATATTGAGCTATTCCCACACTTTTCCTGCAACAAGTAAAAAAAAATAAGGAAGTTAATAATAACGCTGAAGCTGTTGCACATCCTTAAATAACACATCTCTACTCATAACCCTTGCAGAAATGTTCAACAGTCTGTCTCCTGTAAATTAAACACCTCTTATAGCAACACTGTTTGAGCTGTTCTCCTTGCAGACTACACTTACAGTAATGAAAATATGGTATCCTTAGAATAAAACAGAAGTGGCTAAGGTACACACATTCTTTACTCAAGTATTGCAGATGCTTTTTAAAAAAAAATTTATTTAAAAAGACTCTAGTCTATAAAAGTAAAAGTATTGTTTCAACTTCTTTATTTCAGTAAAAGTGAAACAGGACAGGCACATAAATATATTCACACTGTAAAAGTATAAAGTCGCCCTCTGAAGGACATTTCGTTGGCTGTTTCTGCACAAAAATAAACCTTGCGTCATAATTGCCAGATTTGAAACGTAATTTTTTTCTAACTTTAAATAAAATGAATTAAAAACAACATATTGACATCAATTAACATTCCCTGCTCTAATGAGTAAATCACATGGCAAATGTCCTGCTGCTCAGACATTTGCACCTTGTCGCAACAGTCAAGTTTCCACCTCTTGTTTGATTCATCTTTATTCATCTTCTACATCATTTTAATCCTGTTACATTTGTTGTTGATGGATACTGAAAAAATTGTCTCTTGAATGTGGTATTGTCTGACCTGTTCATTATAATTGTTGTTGAAGTTGGGGAGTGTAGCTGCCATTATGCAAAATAAAATAATTGGTAAATTCCCACAACTGCACAAAGGCTGAAGTAATGGGCCTGTTTTGAATGTAAGGAGGAGAAAGCACACAGATTTGTGTTAAAGGCAGTATGTCATAATAAAAAGTTACCAGAAAAATAAATACTCAGGTGAAGTAAACAAGCATATTTTCTTCTCAGAAATAGATTCTCCTGAAATGAATGAAACACCTACTGACTCCATCATGATCATTACAAAAAATGTTGTATCTCTGCTGCAGCTCCGGGGACGGTCCTCAATGATTTGAGGTTATAAGAATTCATATCTGTCCTGTATATACAGTATATTGATGCGTAATATTGTAGGTTTGCTGTGCTTTATTAAATCTGTTATTTCCTGCAGAGCAACTGAAGAGGGCTCTGTCGTTATTGTATTTCCGTCTTCACAGAACGCTTCAAGTGGAGAGAAAAAAATCCTGCTTTGGTGTTAACTTCAAAAAGGGTCTTGTTTATCTTGTGATATTGTAGCTGAACCCAACAGCCCCCCCCCCCCCCCTTACTTGACTCAACTCTCCCCCCTTGTCTCCTCTCCAAGAGATTGTTATTTTTGAGCTGGGTGTTTTAGCACATTCTGAAGAAACGACTGTGCTCCATAATTAGCACATCAGAATGTCATGTAGAGTAAAGGGAAACATGTAAAGACTGGGAGGTTGGTGAGAGTCAGGACCAACGAGGTCAATAATATCGCTCGTTTATCGATTTCCACAGACCCTCTTCCCCTCTTCTTGTCTGTCTTTTTTTCACACCGTGGGAATAATTTACCAGTCTTTGCTCTGAACCTCCTCA